>NW_007255996.1:353780-372316 GCF_000164805.1 Carlito syrichta | reverse complement strand
TGACCACTCCCGGCCACCGCAGCCTCGACCTGCTGGGGCTCCGGTGATCCTTCCGCCTCAGCCTTCCGAGTAGCCGGAATTACAGGCATGCGCTACCACGCCTGGTTGATTTATTGATTTATTGTAGAGATGAGGTCTCACCAAGTTGTCCTGGCGGATCTCAAACCTGCGGGCTCCAGCAGTCCACTCACCTCAGCCTCCCAAATGCACGGGATTACAGGCTGAGCCACCAAGCCCGGCTGGGCCTTACTTTTGATGGTACGTGGAGAATTACAATCTTGAGTAAACTGCCACGACGCTGTCTCGAGTACCAAGCCCATGAATTTAGGTTGTCTCCTGCAACAGTAGCTGGAGTGGCTGTGTCCACCACAGCAGAGACCCATGCAAGGGCCGTGTGTGGCTCCGCCAGCACCTGTGACATGCTCCTTTCACCATTGCTAGCTTCTGACGGGCCTCTTGGACTTCTGTCTGCCTAGACCATGTTCACTGGCTCTCCTGTGTTGCTGAGCTGGCTGCGCAGGTCAGGTATCTCTGCCGTGGGGCCACCTCTCTGGCCTCACGGGCTCCGAGTTCACCTCTGGTGCCAGCACCATGACTTGTCAGGACTGTTCACTTGGGAGTTCGTTGCCTTGTCTTTACATTGTCTGGTTAGAGTCACACATTCCCTCAATGTTGTGGCATGTGCTGGTTGTTTGGTTTGGTTTGTGTGAAATTTTGAGGTGAAGGACACGCTAGTGTCCTCACCTCTGGACAGGGGCCACCCCCTGAGTTTGCAGTATGTGGGAACACAGAGGAGAGGTGGATGGAAATAAAGGGATTTCCATTTCTGGAGGGACCTGGGAGGTGGGGGAGCTGAGGTCCCGCTCCAGGGGAGGCGGTGAGAGCCCGCGGGGATGCAGCATTGGTCAGCCCTGCCCAGCGGGCTCCTGCGGGCATGTGCTTGACGTGCCCCATCCCTACCGCCCTTTACTGCTCTCTGGTCGAACAGGAATCACCTCCTCAGGCCCTTGCCAGGCATCTGCGAGATGAGGCAGGGCCTGTCCAGGAGCGTGGTAGGCAGTGGCAGCTGCCATGTGACTGCTGTGGTTGATGGCCCAGGAGGACGTGGGCAGCTAGCATCTGCGGGAAGGAGGGCAGCTGATCAGCGCTGCCCCAGTGAGCAGGTGCCACCATCTGGGCTGGGAAGTCGGTGCAGAGCTGGAAGGTGCGGCCTGTGGAGCCACAGAGGGCATGACCGGGGTGGGTGCTGACTGGGGGGTGACACAGGAGAAGCAGTTACAGGATTTGGGCCTCAAACCTGTAGACAGTGAGCACATGAAATTGGGAGGTCAAGGGCCAGGCACAGTGGCTCACGCCTATAATCCTAGCACTTTGGGAGGCCGAGGTGAGAGGATTACCTGAGCCCATGGGTTTGATACCCACCTGGGCAACTTGGCGAGACCTCATCTCTACAATAAATAAAAAATTAGCTAGGTGTGGTGGTCCATGCCTATAGTTCCAGCCACTTGGGAGGCAGAGTCGGAAAGATCACCTGAGCCCAGCATGTCAAGGCTGCAGTGGCCGTGAGCATGCCACTGCACTCCAGCCTGGGTGACAGAGTGAGACTTTGAAAAAAAAAATAAAAGAAATTGGGAGGTCAGAGTGGGGCAGTACTGGGTTACAGGTAAGCCTCCTGTGGTGGTGGAGGTGGGGGCAAGGCGTCCCATAGCCCTGGAGAGGGCTGCATTCTGCAGAGGGCTGGGATGCAGGAGGCAGGTGGGCAGCCAGCAGAGTGGGTCAAAGGGTGTGGATGCCAAGGAGCCCCTACTTGGAGCCCTGTGGGAGTGGGCCACTGGAAGCCCCATCACTTCGGGCAGTTTACCTAACCACACAGGCCTGGCTTCCTCCACACGTTTTTTTTTTTTTTTTGTCTTAAACAACAAACATTTATTTCTCATAGTTCTGAGGCCTGAATAGTGCAAAATCAAGATGCTGGCAGATTTGGTTCATGGTGAGAACCCCATTCCTGACTTGCAGAGGCTGTCTTCTTACTGTCTTCACATGGTGGAGAGAGAGAGCTCCTCTACACTTCTTTGGTTAATGTAGGCTCTTACATCTGCTCAGTGTTTCCTTGTTGATTTCTTTGTACCATTGTGAACTTAGGAGTAGGTTAAATAGGATTGAAGGAAAGGGCGGGAGTGGCCTCTGTACCCCACTGGTTCAGGGCTTAGAGGCCGCAGGATGAGGACATGATGAGGATGTCCTTTCTGGGGACCCCAGACAGGCCTTGGTTTCTTCATCTGTGAACTGGGATGCACCTGCCTCAGTGGTTGTGAAGGTTAAATGCAGTCATGTATGTAAAATCTGGTGCTTAGAACTGAACAACCAGTGCCCTTGGTGTGATCGTTCTCTTTAGCTTTACCAGGTTTGTGTGTCTTTTTGTGCTTGTTGTTCTCATGTGGTGCTAATTTTGTTGATATAAACTTGTCTATGGTGAGAATTGTGGTGATACACTTCCATCACAGAACCTTAGGGTCTTAGCTTGAAAAGGAAATTAGAGGTGTTTTAAATGAAAAGTCCTTGCTGAGTGAAACAACTGAGCCGTGGTGGTAATGTTCACATTTCCTATATGTGTGACGTCACACTCATGAGCTGTCTGCTGTTGCGCTGGGCCCATGCCACATGTGTGTGGGGCTCCCATGAATTGCTGTCCGTGGCAGCTGTGCTGGGCATTAGGGTTAGGACAGCTGCTGTGTCCTCTGGGGAAGTGGCTTTTCTCTTGCATTTTATTGTAAATTGTGATAGGTACTGTTACTGTACAATTTGTAATTTTGGAATACAGCATTATTATTATCCAATCATAATTTATTGAGAGTTTTAAATGTTTTTTTTTTTGAGTTGGAGTCTCACTCTATCGCCCAGACTGGAGTGCAGTGGCTGCTCCCGGCCACCGCAGCCTCGACCTGCTGGGCTCCGGTCATCCTTCCGCCTCAGCCTTCCGAGTAGCCGGAATTACAGGCATGCGCTACCATGCCCAGCTGATTTTTTGATTTTTATTGTAGAGATGAGGACTCGCTGCCCAGGCAGGTCTCGAACCCGCAGGCTCAGGCAATCCACTCATCTCAGCCTCCCAAAGGTGCGGGATGATAGGCTGAGCCACTGAGCCCAGCTGAGAGTTTTAAATGTTTTTAAATGACTTTAGACAATTTACAATGTTGAGTGTGAATTGTTATAGTCTTAGGGTCAATATTTCTTTTCTCTTCTGTTGCCCAGGCTGGAGTTCAGTAGTACAATCATAGCTCACTACAGCCTCAAACTCCTGGGCTCAAGTGATCCTCCTACCTTGGCCTTCTGAGTAGATGTGACTACAGGCGTGTATCACCAAACCTGGCTAATTTTTTATTTTTTTGTAGATATGGGATTTTTCTGTGTTGCCCAGGCTGATCTCAAACTTCTGACCTCAAGTCAGGGATTACAAGCTGAGATTATAGGTGTGAGCCACTGTGCCTGGCCAGAGGCCAGTACTTCTTACATGGACATATGTCAGTGAGAAAATGACTTTAAAAATGTTTAGTCTTAATGCTTACTTCTTTACCTCGGTATCTCTTGACAACATGAGTTATAATTGGATGTAGATATCAAAGACAGGGGAGTGTCTGCTTAAACACAGCTTTCTCTCGTGGAGGTCTGGTCCTTGACGGTTGTCACCTGGTGCTTCCTCACGGCTCTTTTCCTCTTAGTTGTGAAGCACGGAGCTCCCATGCAGTGAACGTGTGGGAGGGGGCTGTGGCCTCTGTTAGTTCAGGCTTTCTGACTGTGCTTTTCAGCGAGAACAGTGAGAGACAGGATTTCTTGCTGTTCATGCTTTTTCCCTTACTAAAAGAACAGAGGTAGTCTGTCACTTCCAGGACACCAGTTAGCAGTCTACTGCCTGTGAGATTTGAGCCGTCAGTGGCACCTGCTGCCCTGCACCTGCTGTTCCTGGGAAGGGGCTGCTGGGCCCATGGGCAAATGTGGCTTCTGGCAGTGTGTCCCCAGAGGCACCGGGAGGGCTATAGGACGCGGTGGGCCAGAGGAGCCATGCCGGGCACATCTTGGCCCGAGATCCCTCCACAGTCCAAGGCTGGCCAGTGGGTCTATCGTGGTCAAGTAGGAAGGGGCACCAACTGGCCTCAGAGCCACACTGCAGCTGCCCTTGAGGAGGGCGCCTCCTTGATGGGTTTTTAAATTTAATTTAATTTTTTATTTTTTTGAGTTGGAGTCTCACTCTGTCACCCAGACTGGAGTGCAGTGGCTGCTCCCGGCCACTGCAGCCTCAACCCACTGGGCTCCAGTGATCCTTCCGCCTCAGCCTTCCGAGTAGCCAGAATTACAGGCACGTGCTACCATGCCCGGCCGATTTTTTGATTTATTGTAGAGATGAGGTCTCACCAAGTTGCCCAGATGGGTCTCGAACTGCGGGCTCAGGCAATCCACTCACCTCAGCCTCCCAAAGCACGGGATTACAGGCTGAGCCACCAAGCCCGGCTAATGGGTTTTGGTATCACATTAAGGAGGCGCATCCGTGGTCACCTGGGGAACTGTGAAGCACGTCCAGCCCCACCTGCCCCTGCCTCCCCCTGTGAGGCAGGGCTTCCTCACTCAGTGGCCAAAATGGTGCATCACAACTGTGGCCAGCAGGCCCAGGAGCCAGCTGCTCCCCAAGCCTAGCACGAACCATGTCGGTATGTGCACGGCGCACCTCCTCTCACTAAGGTTTTTTTTGGTTACTTTGGAAGCACCAGTCATTTTCATAACAAATATCCATGTGCTGTGGTGTGGTTTTGCCCTCACAACTCATGTGGAAGCTTAGTCCCCAGTGTAGCAATACTGAGAGGTAGGCTGTGCCATTGGTAGTGGGTTAACCCACTCGTGGATTGGTGGGCTGTCATAGGAGTAGGCCGGTGGTCATGACAGTGGGTGCTATCAAAAGCCCGTCTGGTGTCTCACTGGCTGGAAGGCCCTTGCCACGTGGCCCCGGGCCTTGGGCTTCCAACCTCCTGAACTGTAAGAAAGTTTTTTTCTTCATAAATTATCCAGTCTCAGGTATTCAGCTGTAGCCACAGAAAATGGATGAAAACAGCATGATACTATGTAATGTGTTGATGTGTAATTTATAAATGAATTGATAAATAAATATTCAAACATCTATTATGATTTCAGATGTGGTGAATATTGATTGTCAGGTACAGTCTGTGCATGTACAGGCCCTCCGGCAGCATCTGTAACCTTGGGGTGGTGGAGGGGTCCTGGAACCAGAATCACAACCTCCACCTCCGAGTCTCCCTGCCTCTCAGGAGGCTTCCTGGAACTCGTGTGTTAGTGGCTCAGGTTTTGACCACTCACTTAAAAATGGGAATTTCCCTCTTCCCCTGCAAGTATTTGGATTTCTTATGATTTTTAAATTTACTCACTTGAATTCTCAGAGGCAAGAGCTGTGTCTATGTGTCCAGAAATGCGTCTGCTGCCCAGGGTGGCGCTGAGGGCATGGCCAGCAGTGGCCTTCGCCAGCCTTTCCTTCTTGGGGCCTGAGCAACCTACGGGCCGAGACGGAGGATGCTGTGGCTGGAGAGTGCCGTGGCTGGCTCAGCCCGGGGCTTCCCCCCTGTGCCTGCAGTGAGCATGTGAAGGGTGTGTGTTGGAAAGCGTGCTAAAAGTGGCACAGCCCTCAGCCATGTGACCGTCACACCAGAGGCAGGAGGCCCTGGCCACTGAGGCTGCTTGACCTCCTGATTTTACACTTGAGCGTGTGGGGGGGACTGTGCTGCTGGGTGTGCCTGTGCCCAAGTGGCACCCAGAGGCTAGGCACCCGCACCTCTGTGGCCTCCCGACCCATCGAGCCCTGACCCATTTGTGCAGTCTCGCCTCTCCCCACTCATCCAGGCTGACTTTGGGGAGAAAGAGCTGAATCCTTTCCACATGTTTTGGCTTAATACAAGTGGATTTTTGTGTGAGCTTCCTGCCATCTTTCTCATTCATTCTTTGCTGCACTTACGTCCCAGGAGGGTTTGACTCAGTGGCATGATCTCTCCTTCCCAGCAGTCCCCTTGTTTTTGTAGACTTAGCTTTTTACTAGTACAGTGTGGCCCCTCTTTAAATGGGAGTTACCATCCTGGTTCTCCCAGCATTGTGGACTTGACCTTCCAACTCCCATGCACTGAGAAAGCTGCAGACGGAAGCAGGAAGTAGAACGACAAGGGCGATAGGTGTGAGGTTGGACTGGTGGAGCTTGGTGACAGTGGATCCTTCCTCAACACGTGTGTGTTTCCACTCTTTCTGTGTGATTGCATACGCCATGGTGGAATTGAGGATTGCATCTCACTTGGGCTTGTGAAGGATGTTCCTAACCCCAAGGCTTTGTGCCAGCAGAGACACATTCAGTGTATATCCTGTCGTCTGTGAAGTGGAGCTGGTCTCCAGGATTTGTGGCTCCCTTTGTGGCTTGGGACTGCATCTTGGCTCCCTTTGTGGCTTGGGACTGCTAGGCTTCCTTTGTGGCTTGGGACTGCTTCTTGGAGACTCCTGTGTGCATCTGATGACTGGGAAATCCTGTCGCTCTCGTCCTACAGAGTCACCCCCGCCCTGGGAGCCTGCACATGTGGCCTGTGTTGTGCTGCTTCCTGTGGAAATAGCCTCATCCAAAGCAGATGTGGCCTCAGGGCTTTTAGTAAGGGTTAGTCTAAGAAGCCTGTCTGCCCTGAAAATATTGGTGGGCAAGGGTCCGTGGTGTTGTGACCCTCTAGTGAGACGACCCCTGTGAGGTGGTTCTATAGAGTGACCGAGAAGAGCCTGATGGTGAATACAGGAAACTTTATTTAGCTATTTTTCTTGCAACCTTTTTCCTGTAATGAGAGCTGATAGTCTATAACCTTTCTTTATTTCTTTTTATTTTTTTTGAGTGGAGGTCTCACTCTGTCACCCAGGCTGGAGTGCTGCACAACGATTACGGATCTTGGCAGCCTAGACTTCCTGGGCTCAGGCGATCCTTCTACCTTAGCCTTTTGAGTAGCTGGGACTATAGGCGTGCACCACCATGCCTGGCTAATTTTATTCATTCATTTATTTATTTTTTGTAGAGATGAGGTCTTGCTATGTTGCCCAGACTGTTCTCGAACTCTTGGACTCAAGAAATCTGCCTGCTTTGGCCTCCCAAAGTGCTGGGATGACAGGTGTGAGCCACTGCACCAGGCCCAGCCTCTTCTTTTTAAACCTTTATTGCTAAAGCTCAATTTTATGCTCAGTTACGATAGCTTTTTTTTTTTTTTCCTGTGTAGCTAAGTATTAAGTCTGTACTCAAGGCATCAAGAGATACTGAGGAGCTGGACTCGGTGGCTCAACCTGTAATCCCGTGCCTTTGGGAGGCTGAGGTGAGTGGATTGCCGGAACCCGTGGGTTCGAAACCCGCCTGAGCAACTTGGCGAGACCTCATCTCTACAATAAATCAAAATGAGCTGGGCGTGGTAGCACGCACCTGTAGTTCCAGCTACTTGGAAGGCTGAGGCGGAAGGCTCGCCAGAGCCCAGCAGGTTGAGGCTGTGGTGGCCGGGAGCGGCCACTGCACTCCAGTCTGGATGACAGAGTGAGACTCCAACTCAAAAAAAAAAAAAAGAGATACCGAGGATGGTTGGGACACAGTACAGTCATTCCTGGGATTCAAGTCAACTTAGCTATAGGTTCTCTACCATTGTCCTTCCTGGTGGACAGTGGACTAAAGACTTTTGTAAATGTATGTCCTCTTTTTTGGCAAATAGTAGGAGAGAGAACTTTTCTTGTTTCTGTTTCTCCTCTTCTGCCTTCAGCTCAAAATGATACTTATTTTGAGGTGGCATATTTCCATCTTCTACATTGTTCTCCAACCAGGTTACTTCCTTTTCCTCATTACCATTAATCTTCCCATAATCTTCTTACTCCTCTTAGCACAGTCAGGCATAACATATTATCTTCTGGGCCTGGGAGTGGGAAAGTACAGGCTGGCAGCAGGAGAGTGAGATCATCCTCTAGGAGTGACAGCCTGACCTGCGCGAGAAATCTGCCATGGACCACATGCTGTCTGACACCAGAGGCTATCACAGAGGCCTAAGCAGAAGCGGGAACGGACTGTGAGTTCACAGCTGTAGGCCGACGGCTATTGCAGCCACCCTTGTCCACGCTGCCGGCGTGGCCTCCTGAGCTGAAGTTGTCACCTCACCCACATCAGTCTCTAATGCCCCTCATTCATTGCACGGCTTTTCAGAAGCCATGCTCTCTTGGTCACTGCCTGTGTTCCCTCAAATTTGGGAGGCTAAAATTTGGCCTCCTGTGATGTTATAGGACTTTGCTTGCCATCAGTACTCAAACTGAGTTGCAGGCACTAGCTTCACAAAGTGTCCCGACACACCTTAGTATTGGGAGGCCAGATGACAGGCAGGGGAAGGCACTTGACTGCTAGCTTCAGTTAATCTTTGAGTGGTCCGTTCATCTGAGCTGGGTTGGCTTTGCTGTGTTTCCTTGCTGCTTCAGCTTGACATCAGAAGTTGGCAAAATACTTGGTTCTATTTGTTGTTCTTTATCTGGTTCATCTTTAACTGGAACCAATGTCAAAATCGTTCTTTCCTCATCATCTCTTTCCTCCTCAGAGAACTTCTTGTTGCTGTCACAGCTGGAACCTGACGTTTTCAGCAGCAGGCAGGCAAGGCAAAGGCAGCAGTGTTGAGGATACCTGCAGAGAACTTCCTGTCACCTCGGTGATAGCTTTTCTTTTACTACTGTTTTAGTGACTTTGTGGTTTTATATCATAGGTGTCTAAAATGTTTTAAAAATAGCAAAATTAAAATATATGTGCCAGTGGCCAGGCATGGTGGCTCAAGCCTATAATCCCAGCACTTTGGGAGGCTGAGGTGAGAGGATTGCCTGAGCCCACGGGTTCGAGACCAGCCTGGGCAACATGGTGAGACCTTGTCTGTACAATAAATTAAAAAAAAAATTAACTGGGCATGGTAGCATGCACCTGTAGTTCTGGCTACTTAGAAGGCTGAGGTGGAAGGATTGCTGGCGCCCAGCAGGTTGAGGCTGCGGTGACCGGAAGTGTGCCATTGCACTACAGCCTGGGTAACAGAGTGAGTCCAACTCAAAAAAAAAAGTATATATGTATAGATATATTTGCTGGCATGTGTTTCAGTCAGTGAACAGCTGCTGTTACCCACTGCTGACAATTGATGAGCAGCTCACTCTATTTTCACTGTTAACCAAATGTGTCATTCCCATTAATTTCGCATTTGTGAACTGAGTAGACTGATCCTTATAGTACAGTCCTTGTTGGAGTCAAACAGACACGGCACACTTTGAAGACCTGACTCTGTGTTTTGAATTAGAAATGTGGACAGTCATAGTTCCTTGTGGGTGCATGACTCTGAGGTGCGTTCTCACGGTGAGTGTGGGCCAGCCCCGTTGCTGGCCACTGAGAGTAGTGGTGACAGTCCCCACCTTCCAGTAGGGAGACGGACGCCAAGCAAGACCGATGCTTAAGGTACCCTGAACTAGATGGTAAGAACTGGGTAGTAAGATGGGAGGGGGTGGGAGGTGGCACAGGTAGCATTTTGAAGGGGTGCAAATCAGGGTCCCTAAGGAGGTCAGGAGGTGGGCCAGGGGCAGGCCAGGGCTAGTGGTGGGGCTGAGCTGGGCGTGTCCCTGAGGAGCATGGGGAGGCTTGGCTGCAGGGCCAAGTGTGAGTGGGGAGGAGGGTCTGAGAGGCAGACTCAGCTCTGCAGAGGACCCGCTAGCCCTCGCGGGGTCTTGGTGTGATCGGGAGCTTTTGAAGGGCTTTGGGCAATCGAGGATGTGGTCTGTGTGTGTTTCACTGTGATCCCTCGAGCTACCATTGCACATAAATGCAGGCAGATGTGGCAGTAGGTGACCCATGAGCCAGATGATGCCAGATGATGACCCTGGTCCTGGCTGGGGTGCTGGGCTGGTGAGGGCTGGGTGAGTGGGTGGAGATGGATGTTCGGTCTGAGCAGTGCAGCTGAGATAGACAGTCTGGGAGGAGCAGGCCGGCTTGGGACCGGCACCAGGAGTTGAGTGTGGGCATGTTGAAATGGAGACCAGATTCAGGGAAGTGCCTTGTTGGTGGCCTGTGGTGTGCACCTGGTGTTCACGCGAGAGGTCCGAGTTGGCAAGGTGACGTCGGGTACTGTTGGCATGGGATGGACTCAAAGCCACCAGGCTGAGGAGCTGCAGAGTCTGTCCTGGTGCTGTGCCCTGGGTGTCTGCATCAGGGAGAGGATGCGCAGCCAGTGGAGACAGGAGCGGTGGTCCGGGAGGAAGGTGACCAGGAGGGCACAGCCTGCTGGGAGTCAGGGAGGGCCCAGGAAGACGGCTGGGAGAGTGTGGCCAGCATCTGGCTGCAGGGTACGGGTGAAGGGGCTGGGTGACGGTCTCACAGCATTCTGGAGGGGAGGGCAGCACAAGAAATGGAGCCTGTCGTGCACAGATGGTGATTCTGAGGAGTCTCTGTGTGAAGGGAGAGGAGACGGGAGCTGGAAGTGGATAGGAGGTGGGAAGATGGCCGCACGGTGGCACTGGCTGCCCCAGAGTGTGTGTGGGAGTGGGAGGAGGGCGCTGGCCAGGATGGCTTGTGTGAGGAGGCAGGGGCGCAATTCTTGGGAGCATCTGCGAGCCGGGGAGGAGGAGCTGGAAGCTGAAGGGGCCGGAGATGGAGAAGGGGAGATCTCATGGATGGCAGGACTGCGGGCCAATGGGGCACGTCTGAGGTTGGGTCATTCCTGGAAATGGGTTCTTTCCACAGCCCTGCCCTTTCGTGAATCCCCACACTGCAGGCAGGTTAAAGCAGGGTCATGGCGGTTCTGTGACATTTGCTGAGACTTCGCATAGCTGACCTGTCTGTGGCCTCATGACTGTGTTAGAAAAACCACCTCGCTGTAAGAGGTAAGGGCAGTTGCTCAGAGGACGCATCCTTAGGAGGGTAAACCTGGGGCGGCGAGCTCTGCTGCTAGCACTCTGCCTCCCTAGCGATGGTGCCTTGTGTTCGCTGTGTGTCCTGACCTCCCTCACGTGTTCACACACAGACATGGGTCGACACAGGTGTGCCATGTGTGGGCATAGCACTGGGGCTGCCTTCTGTACTTTCTGCAACTTCCACGCATCTCCCCCCTGGCGTATTATGTCCTGGAGAGCCTCCATCTTGGTTCATGTATGTAGCCTATCTCATGCATGTGAGTAGCTTCGCGGCAGCACGTATCCATTTTCTGCCCTTCCATCCTGCTGTGTCCAGGCTGCCGCTGAGCTGGGGCCTGCGGTGTGTGCCCTGAGCCGGGCACCTCTCCTGGACCGCGGGATCTGAGCTGTGATTGCAGCAGCATAAGACTTCCTGAGCGTTAGTCTCAATCCAACTGTTTTATTACGTGGAATCTGAACCATCCCAGGACTTCTGAGAAGGGGCAGTTTATTTGCCAAACAGCAGTTGCATACCCCACTCTGTCCAGCTACCTGGGCTTGTTGCCCTCACATTTCTGTTGGCGCCTTGACTGTTAGCAGGATTTCCAGCGACTCTTCCCTGGCAGCAGAGTCATTTTGCATACACATCCTGGCTAAGTGTGGCACCCTCAAAGGGAGAAGTTAGGAGTCAGGGCTCTGGGGTGAGACTCCTCTAGGGCCTGTGGAAACAGGGAAAGGCTAGGTATTGCAGGCCTGTGTCTGCTGGTGCCTTCTGAGGGCAGGCTTTAGCCTGGAATCTGTGGACCCGGGCCGTCTGCAGAGCAGCTCTGGCGCAGCGCTTGGTGAGACTGGCTGTGTTGGCAGGCCATCTGGAACCAGGTGCTGGTCATTTTCCCCTCTCGTGGGGAGGTCCAGGCAGGCTGGGCTTCTTCCATGCAGTCCTGTTGCCGCCATTCCAGTGCCCTCTGCCCTGTCCTTCCAGGCCTGTTGCCCAGCAGGAGAGCAGTAGAAGGGGCAGGGGGCCGCCAACTATCTCTTAAGGATTCCCAGAAGCTGCCATGTACACTTAGGAGTTGTGTCTTGTGCGTGGTGTGAGAGAGGCCATGAAAGAACGTCCGTGCCCAGTGGTCACACACCCCTGTGCACTCGGGCTGTTTGCTAAGATAGGGATAACTGACACTGATGGACAGCCAGCCATCACTGGTGCTAGTGAAGCCGCTGCCACTTTGCAAAACTTGGTGCTTTTTTCTCGAAAAGTGTTTAGAGCTAGTTCTTTTGGCTCTGAAAGCAAGCATCTGTGACCCTAAAATGTTTTAATGCACCAATGCCGAGTTTGGTTGGGTGGCATTGCCCAGCTGAGAGCCACAGCTTTCATTAAGAAGTTTAGTTTATCCCTTTAATAATCTTTGCTTCTGGGTCTTAATGTGGAAAAAAGAAGGCTGAGTTCGTGGCCTGTGTAGCTGTGATCTTCAAGCTGACTCTCAGTTTATCTGACTGAGAGTCCTCTTCGGAGGACATGTTTAGTGTGGCTACATCCTTTCATCACACGTGGCAGGCCTGTCTGGTCCACTAAACCTGGTAACATAGCTTCTGCTCGACTGAAGTTCCCTGGAGCAGTCCTGAAGGCCACAGGCTGGAAACATTGGCACCAGTGTTGGAAAGGTGTCAACCGAGCATGACAGATGTTGGGATTGAGACCCCACCCACAGATCATACCTAGGTAGTTACTCCAATCATTTTTAAAAAGCATATTTTGTTTATTTTTGAAACAGTGATAAAGGCACATGATCAACATGCAAATATTATAACGGAGTGAAAAGCGTTCCGGTCTATGGACAGTCCTGTGTATCTTAACCTGGAAGTATTCTGTGCATATCTAACATTTCTTAAAAATAAAGCATGCTGTCCACATGTTCTCCCTATTTCTGTTCACGGAGCACTGTTTCTTGGGGTTTCCCTAGGGGGCTCTGACACATTCCTTGTAACAGTGGCGTGGCACTCCATTGCTGAGCTGTGCCATGCTTACTTGCATTCTTTTGCTGCTAAAAATGATGGCTACTTGTTCTGTTCTGTTTTGTTTGTTTGTTTTGAGTTGGAGTCTCACTCTGTTACCCAGACTGGAGTGTAGTGGCCACTCCTGGCCACTGCAGCCTTGACCTGCTGGGCTCCGGCGATCCTTCCGCCTCAGCCTTCCAAGTAGCTGGAACTACAGGTACGCACTACCACGCCCAGCTAATTTTTGATTTATTGTAGAGATGAGGTCTCGCCAAGTTGTCCAGGTGGGTCTTGAACCCGTGGGCTCAGGCCGTCTACTCACTTCAGCCTCCCAGAGCGCTGGGATTACAGGCTGAGTCACCAAGCCCGGCCTGTTTGTTTTTTACGTAAATCTTTGTAGACATATTATGTGAGTTTTTGTGCTGGTGGGATTCTTTGCTGGGATGGCAAAGTTGAGGACTATGGCCTTGCAGCATTTGGACAGCGGTTTCTGTTCTCTTCAGAAAGGATGTGCACTCCCAAAAGTGCGAGCACTGCTGTTTTCTGACACTACTACAGCAAAGAGCACCACGCTTAGTGATTTTTGCCAATCTGATAGGTGAAAAGTGGTGTCTTGCTTAGATTTGCACTTGAACAATTAACGTAATTGATGACATCTTTTTTTCTGTGAATTCACATTCGTGTCCTATGCTCATTGATTAGGGCTACTGGTCTTCACTGCTGTGAAGAAAGCTCTTTGGTCTGTGTGTAGCAAGTATTCATTTCCTGGTTTGTTTGAATTTTGCCATCCCAAAGAAGGTGATAAAAAACAAGCTTCTGATAACCAAAATCACTTGAAGAGACATATAAACAGTGGGTAGTGAACAGCATGCTTCAGTGGCATGTAGAACCAAGACTACTGAGAACAGAAAGAAGAAAGCGTAGTGTTCAGTGACTGTGTATTCTGGCAATGTAAACACGACTTAGCTGTCTAAAATGGGGAGAGAAATGGGGAGAGCATACCAAAAACAAATATTAACAATCTTTAGTAATCCTGTCGAGTGGGAGTGTTGGAAGTCCTTTCTGAGAATGTTTTGCTGCACATAAGTATGTATAGGGTACTGCAGTTCTATAATTCCTGATGTCCTTGAGAGCAAGGACAAGCAGAGATGGAAATTAGGAGAGGTCAGGTAAACACCTTGGAGTCGTGAATGTGGGCTGAAAGTATGAACTTGTGTGTGTGCATGCTCACATGTGTGTTTATATCTACGCTAGCTCTGTCTACTACAAATGTACAGAAACACTGATTGACCCAGGTGCAGTGTGCCTCCCTAGAGCCCAGAGTAAGGTGTTGAAATACCACTCTCATCACAAGAAACCAGGGCTTCTTGAAGAAATGGCTGGTACTAGATCTGAGGGAAGAAATATGCAAGTTGGGCCCAGGATATCTTGTTACAGCAGATGTAAGGAAATGACCAAGCCCAGGGTTGTGTCAGAAGGATGTGGGGGCCAACTTGAAGAAGCTTCTCCTGGGCAAAGGTAAATAAATGAACCATCCACATGGATCACAACTTTATTAGGCTTAAATCCACAAGTTCACAATGATACAAAAAAACCTAAGCACCTGTAAAGTGTTGCCACAGCACACAGCCATTGCAGACCATGCTGTCTCCTTTCTCTTCTTCCATAGTCTTGGTTCTACATGTAAACCCAGTATGTGTCCACTACCCATGTCCCGTGCAGTCTTATCAAGTGATTTTGGTTATCGGAAGCTGGCTTTTATCACCTTCTTTAGGAAGGATACTCAGCACATTCTCTGAGTACTGACTGTTGATAGAAATATACTGCCTTTATACTTAAATAACTTTATGTGGATATAAATTTTTTTTTTTTGAGCTGGAGTCTCACTCTCGTCACCCAGTCTGGAGGGCAGTGACACACTTAGGGCCACTGCAGCCTCGACCTGCTACGCTTAGGTGATCCTTCCGCCTTAGCCTTCCAAATAGCTGGAACTACAGATGCATGCCACCACACCTGGCTAGTTTTTGTGACTTATTGTAGAGACTAGGTCTCACCAAGTTGCCCAGGCTGGTCTTGAACTTCTCTTACCTCAACCTCCCAAAGTGCTGGGATTACAGGCTGAGCCACCATGCTCAGCCTGGATATAAAATTCTTGGCTTACATTTCATTTCTTGAGTATCTCCCCCCCACCCCCCTTGAGTATCTTAAATATGTTAATTAATTTTTTTTCTGTTGTAGTGTGATAATCTAATTTTCTCTCCATAATAAGCCACCCAATCTTTTCCTGGCTGTCTAAAGGAATTTTTCTTTAAATAATAATTTTATTAGAATGTGTCTTAGTCTGGTTGTTCTGGGTTGTTTTTATCCCCTCTGGTTTTAATAAGTAGTTTCAAACATTCCTCTTCTCCCCTTTCTGGAAAGTTTTCTTGAATTAGTTTTTAGTATTCCATTTCCTTGCTGTAGTTTTTAATCTTTAGAGTCTCCTATTATACATATGTTGAATCTTCTTTGCCTGTCTTAACATGCAGCTTTATCTTGAACTCTTTTTATCTCTTCCATTTCTTTCTTATTCTTAATTTTTTTTTCATTTTGTTTTCTTAGCACACAATCTATTGTTTATTTGCTCTAAGTTTCTTTTAGTTCAGTCTTCCTTTCTGAAATTATTTTTCTTTTATTTCTAATATTTTCTGAGCCTGTCTCCTCATTTTTGAACATTTCTAATGCTGGTTTGTAGTTAATGACATCTTTACATCTTTGATGTGTTTCAGCTTATTTTGAAATATTAGACTATAGCACTCATCTTTTGGGGGATGAGTCTTTCTGGCATACTTTCATTGTGTGTAGTGATGTTATTTTGCTCCTTATTCTCTTTTAAAATATGTTGTCTTTGCATGAGATTTGACCTCAATACTTTCTGTGGCTCACTTTTATGTGGAATTAGTTTTCCTGAATGTACAGAAGGGAGGCTTGATTTAGAATAGCTTTCCTAACTCCACAGTTTGGGGGTCTACCCTGTGTTGCTTTTAGGGAGTGTTAAGGATGTGGCAGCTTCTTCTCTGAGCTCTCCTGGCTCTGCTCTTCTCTCCCACTGTTAATTAACTTTCATTTTCTTAGTCTCTAATTTCACATCCTGTATACTTTGTAATTCATTCCCAGTTGTCTCATTTCAATGTATTTAGTCTAGAAGGGAGCTCTGAATGGTGTTTTGAGAGTTCTCGGGGTCTGGGAAGTTTTAGGCTTCTTGGGCACCGCTGCAGACCCTTGTGCTGTCTGCAGGTGGGTGGAGCTTACCCTCCTGGTTCTGCTGCTCTGCTTGGCCTGCGGGAGGAGGGTCCACTTGGGAGAGATTTGGGAGGAGGGACAGTGTGTTACCATAGAGACCAGTGGTGCGACTCAGCTGGATGCCGGCTTCCTGGCGAGTGGTGGGCATAGCAGGACTGAGACCCTATGGGGAGTGGAAATGGCAGGACATTTGCTGTCGATATTAGACCCCACGGGAGCCTTTTGGCTCAGGGATACCGTGTCCAAGCCACGTTGGGAATGTGCCTCTAAGGCGGCAGGGGAATGAGGTGGGAGGCGGGGGCTCTTGGCAGGGCTGGCGGGTGGTCAAGGAGAGAAGCAGCAAATGGCACTGTGACTACTTCTTGGTTCTTAGGGAACACTGACCTCTGTGTGTTTGGGCAAAAAGAACCCTGATGAGAAAATCCACAGATGCTATGTCCTCTGGCGTGTACACATGTGGCCAGGAGGCGTCATGTCACTATCACGATTGTTACTTTCCCTCTCCTGTCTCTCCACTTCTGTTTGACAGGTGACAGACGCCCAGCCCCACTGTGAACTGGACTCTCGCGTGGGGTCAGCCACTCCCCTCCCTCTCTGGATGATGTCGGAACACGACCTGGCGGATGTGGTTCAGATCGCGGTGGAAGACCTGAGTCCTGACCACCCAGGTATGGAGCTGCGGGGTGGTCAGTGGAGCCTTGTTCTCTCGGGTTTTCAAAGCCAGACTGCTCCAAGCGTTCTCTCTCCTTGAGATTAGTCAGAAGAAAAAGGGATGCGTGCTCATGTGAACACTCAGATCCTAGCTATGTGAGCACTGTCAGCCCTGGCCTCCCTCACCTCCGCAGCCCCAGCCCATGTTTCCCCCAGATGTGGGTCCCTCCAGAGCTTTTTCTCGAGGGCCATGGCCTGCTCGCGCTCCTCTGATGTGCGCATGTTCTACTCAATCCTGCTAGCACGCCCTCCTTCCAGGCAAAGCTTTAACTGCTATGCACCACTGAACTCGGCCACTGTGGAGTCTGTACATTTGCTTGAGTTTGTTAGAAACTACTTGGTGTTCCATTCATAGGTGTGCCCTGATTCCTGGGCTCTTCCCTCCTAGATGGCTGTTGGTGTAGCTTGCATTGCTTTTGTTTTGTGCACAGTCCCCTAGAAAGGTCCTTACACATACATCTTGGCAGATATTTTTGTAGGGTAAGTTCCTGGAAGTAGAATTGCTATGTATGCTTAAAGTTTTGATAAGACTGAAAGATTTTTCAGAAATGTTATACTAATTTATTCTTTCACTGACAATGCTTGAGTATAAGTTTTTCCCTATACTTTTGCTAAGGTTAGTAATTTCTAAAAATGATGTTAAAGGCACAAATCTACTTGGAAATCTTAACTAAATATTTGTTTAAGGAGACACTTTAGAGATAAAACTTTAAATTTTAGAAACTTCATCTGTGAAACCACTTTTTCTACATCTATCATTTTATAAAGATTTCCTCTTTTTTTCTTTTTCTTTTTTGCCGTAAAGTAGCATGTGCTTTATAGTTAAGTTTGAAGTGTCTGATGCACACAGTTAAGTCACTCAGCATTTTAGCTACCTGGTTATTCTTTCAGGAATGTTAGAATTGAAATGCTGACAGTTTTTACTCTCAGAAAAGAGAATTGGCTGGGCGCGGTAGCTCAGCCTATAATCCTAGCACTTTGGGAGGCCGAGGTGAGAGGATTGCCTGACCCAGGGTTTTGAGACCAACCTGGGCAACTTGATGAGACCTCATCTCTACAGTAAAACAAAAAATTATCTGGGCATGGTGGTGCATGCCTGTAGTTCCAGCTGCCTGGAAGGCTGAGGTGGAAGGATCGCCTGAGCCCAGCAGGTTGAGGGTGCGGTGGCCGGGAGCGTGCCACTGCCCTCTAGCTTGGGTGACAAAGTGAGACTCTAACTCAAAAAAAGAAAAGAGAGTTTTCAGAAATCTCCTAAGAAAGTATGATGCCTTATTTGTGTGATCTATTTGCTATTTTAATTGAAAAAATTCCATTTGGAGATGAGTTCTGGTGTGGCAGGGGCAAGTAGTAGAAATCACGTGAAGGGAAATGTGTGTCCACTGGGAAACCCGGGGGCATCGTCTCAGGAATGCTGTTCTGCAGTCAGTTTCTGCCTTCTTTTGTTTCTGATTTGTTTGTAAGAAGCATTGTTGCTGCACGTGACAATTTAAAGAACACCTGTTTCTATTTTGGAAGGTGAATGGCAATTTCTTTTTTTTTTTTGAGTTGGAGTCTCACTCTGTTGCCCAGACTGGAGTGCAGTGGCTGCTCCCGGCCAC
>NW_007255996.1:329556-353729 GCF_000164805.1 Carlito syrichta | reverse complement strand
AACCCGCAGGCTCAGGTAATCCACTCACCTCAGCCTCCCAAAGGCGTGGGATTACAGGCTGAGCCACTGAGCCCGGCTTGCGATTTCTTTAGAAAACATACTACAGTGTTGTAAAAGAAATGCTACAATTACATACATTTTAAGCAGTTTTGGGATTATTAAAATTCTGACAGCCCACTACCCAAATACATTCTGTCTTTGTAGGCTGGAGGCCCAAAGAGGCTTAGAGAAACCATTCTGGTCTCGGTTGTGTTCCCATCCTGGCCCCACAGCTTGTTGCCTGCCTATGAGGGGCTTGCTGTGTGCTGGGTGCTCGAGGCCTGCCCAGAGACAGGGCTGGCAGGCGCTGACCCCAGAAATGCACACACCTGGCAGATACCATGGTGATCACACATGCTTGTGTCCATGGTGCGTTTAAGATATTTTCCTCATCTCTAAAATACAAATCTTTAACTGTGTAGTCAAGATAGTGGAAAAAATAAACATTTCCTGTAATGTTCTTCTAAACTGTTGGCACGTGTGTCTTTGCAGTTTTTCCTTATTTCCCTTTTAAACAAGATTTTAGGATCTTCCGATTTTGCGTGTACTGGCTGTGTGGCTGTGCTTACTTTACCTGTCTGAATACATCAGATTGTGACTTTTGTGATTTTTAGCAGACCTGTCATCCCAGTTGACTGTGATGACTTTGTAGTGAACTGGAAGTTTTTTTGTCTAATTCTTTTTTTTTTTGAGTTGGAGTCTCACTCTGTCAGCCAGACTGGAGTGCATTGGCCGCTCCCAGCCACCGCAGCCTCGACCTGCTGGGATCTGGCGATCCTTCCGCCTCAGCCTTCCAAGTAGCTGGAACTATAGACGTGCACTACCACGCCCGGCTAATTTTTGATTTATTATAGAGCTGAGGTCTCACCAAGTTACCTGGGTGTGTCTCAAATCCGCGGGCTCAGACAATTCACTCGCCTTGGCCTCCCAAAGTGCTAGAATTACAGGCTGAGCCACCAAGCCCGGCCTCTTTTGTCTAATTCTAAAAGGTATGCATGCAAAAACATAAAAAAATCAATGTGTACAAAATGTAGTGGGTACAAAGAAGAAAACCATTGTCACTTGTGGTCCCACTGCCTGTGGGAAGTTACTGTGCCTGTCCTGACGGCATGTTTCCTTTGACGTGTCTGTTCTGCTACGCTTTGCTGACAGCCCTGAGGAACTTCATGTTGCCAAGGGGTGTGCTTTCTTCTTTTTTCATAGTTAAGATGAAGCTAGCTGTGTGGCCCCAGAGAAATCACTTAACCTCTCTGGACTTGTTTTCTTTTCAGCAAATTGAAAGGGTAGAATAATGAGTGCCAGGGTCTCCCTGTTCTTCTAGTCCAGGAATAATGTCCAGTTTGCCATGAGTATAAACAGTCTGTGACTAAGGATCTGAGAACCTTTGACTGACCTCACATACATGTAGGCATGGCATTTTCCTCCTCAAATGTGAATCCAGGAGAATGCATTTGCACGGGAGGTGCCGATGGTGGAGGCACTCCCACCTCCCAAATCTGACATGAAGGTGGATTATGGGCAGCCAGTGGGCTTCTGGGCATGCCTCAAGCCCTCGACATGGATAACTGACTGCTCTTGCCTAAGACCGGGAGAGTTTCCTGTTAGCACTGGGCACTGTCTGGTGTCTCCATATTTCAGAGTTCAAGATGAGCCACCTCCTGTGTACACACTTCAAGGCATGACACTCTTTTTCCCCTGCCGAGATCTTATTTGTGTCCTCAGTACACACAGCTTGGCAAGTGGAGGTGTCTTGGCTTGGGGGCAGGGCCACAGAGACCCGGGCATGGGACTTTCCCCATGGGCTTGCTCTGACCAGCCCACTCCAGCAGATGGTGGTCTGTGTGCCTGCCTGATGTGCTGTGCCCATACCATGCAACCTGTGTGTAAGGTGCTGGGAGGGCAGCTGCCCCGGTGGTGGGTGCTGGGCCCGTTCTGGCAGCTTGAGGTCTAGCCCTTCCAGGATTGGCTTCTGGGAAGAGGTGGCATTTGAGAGGGTGTGGGAGAGGCTGGGGTGTCAGGCAGCTGGGGTGTGGGAGAGGCTGGGACGGGGTCAACTGGCACCAGCAGAGTGGGGAGGTGATCCCGCTTGACTGTAGCATGGGGTGCGCTTGACGTTGGGCCGGATGAAGTACAAGGTGTGTGTGCTGTGGGCTATTCCCCACTGGCAATGTTCTGATTTCCTATTATTTCTACCAAAAGTGTTATAATAGACATGTTCATGTGCAAGCATATGTGCATACAAAGTGTATGTTACACAGTATGCACACACAGACGATGTACATTCTTGCACACTGGCACTACCTTCTGTACAACAGACTTTCAACCAGTATTATTGATAGTGAGTTAAAACTATTAACCTGGATTGTCCCAGCTACTCGGGAGGCTGAGGCAGGAGGATCACTTGAGCCTAGGAATGTGAGGCCAACCTGGGCAACACAGCAAGACTCTGTCTCTAAAACAAAGTAATAACAACAGCAGAAAGCCACCAACTTGGAGGACTGAGTGAAGAGGGAAGATGCAGACAAGTCTCTTGATGACATGGTCTTACCCCTCCCACATGTATGGCATATGTCCATCTTTACACGTAACATGTGGAAAGAGGCAGGAAGCACGCTGGACAGTTCACCCTGGTCATTTCAGGCACAGAGATGAGAAAAATGTCCTGTAGTGAAAGGGAAAGATACTCATGGCTGAAACTGTTCAACATACTGTTGCATACAGCATTCTCTCTATAACGGCTGGTGTGTAACTCTTTAAGATTGACTAGGTCTAGGGAGGAGACTGGGAGTGTTATAAGTAGAAATGTGGTTTGCAGGGAAGAGGTGATGGTGAGCGATTTGGTCTTTGATTCTCTGGTCAATTTTAGACAAAAGGAAGGAGATTGGGACTGGACCATGGCAGGCCTTGTGTCTGGGCCAAGTGGCTCATCCTAAGGGTACCAGGAAGACTACCTGACCATTGCTGGTGGGTGGCACTTGATTTCACGGCACCTGGGAGGGGTAGGTTTCTGTCACTTACTGGGTTAAACTTGAGGCTGTTTTGATTATCAACACCTACGAAAGCGTAATAGTCAGTGTATTTTTTTCCCTTTCAGATCTAGACCTGCAGACAGAGTGTTTTGATTTTAAAATGAGGTGGCCACAGACAAGACTTCATTTTAAGGCTGGGAAGAGATTCTTATTGACTGGGTTTTATCCTGCTGAAAATCAAGCACGGTAGCCGCATAGCACCGAGGGAGAAGCCTGTGGTTTTGGTGTTAGGGCTGACTCCGTGGCACATTAAGGAGACAGTTTATCTGGTATCTTGGTTTTTCTTGGTATTAAGGAGATATCCTATTTTCTGCCTGACTGAGAATTTTAAGTTTAAACTGAAAGGTAAAATCTGAGATGGGGTGTGTCATTTCTTATTCAACCTTAAGGTGTCAGTACTGTTTACTATGTTAATGCTAAAATAATTCTGTAAAACTTCTCATGGTAACACTTTTTCCCCTGTCATTGATTTCCAGTTGTTTTGGAGAATCATGTAGTGACGGATGAAGATGAGCCTGCCTTGAAACGCCAACGACTGGAGATCAATTGCCAGGACCCCTCTATAAAGGTGAGAGTAATTATGTGCTGTGTGGCATAGTCTTTTAGGACTGTGGTAACAAATCACCAAAAGCAGGGTGGTCTGAAACTAAAATTCATCCTCTCTGTGTCCCGGAGGCCTGAAGTCCAAACCAGGTGTGGGCAGTACCCACGCTCCCTCTAAAGGTTTTAGAAATGGGCCCTTCCTGCCTCTTCCAGCTCCTGGTGGCTCTAGGCATTCCATGGCTGTGACCATGGCTTCAGCCTCTGCCTCGCTCTTGTATGGCCTCCTCCTCTGTATCTGTGACTGCTTCCCTTTGCCTCCTGCTAAGGACTTGTCACTGGATTTAGGGCCACTCTGATCCAGGGTGATCTCATTGACCTAATGACATCTGCAAAGACCCTTTTTCTAAGTAAGGCCCCATTTCCAGGTTTTGGAGGCTGGGAGGTAGGACTGCCATTTCTGGGAGTCACCAGTCACCCCGCTGTAGGAGAGCACACGCCTTTCCCCTAGAAAAATGTGGAGAGCTGTGATCGTTTAGACTGGGTCTGCTGCCAGGTGAGGCATCTTCCCATGGACCACGGGCCTAAGTGGTCACCATGGCTCCATTTCCCACTGGCAACAAAGTGCGTCTGTGCCCTTCTCTTAACTCACCTAAATTCTAGAGCTTACCAGATGGGTTCTTGGACCCTCTCAGTCTGTCAGTGATCTGGGATCTTTGTACGTGCCTGCTTGGTTCCATGTTTGTGGAGTCATGGAGGTGGGCATCAGCACATGGGGAGTCCACCAGAGCAAAGCCACTTCCAGACGTTCCTCTAGTTATATGGATGTATGCTTAGAAATATCCAGTTCATTTTGTTATGAGGGAGTAGCAGCGTAAACATATATGGCTGATTTGAAAAAATATTCACAGTAAAATTTCTGTTTTAGACCAGAGGATGCAGTTGCATAGTGAACACTGCTTTATCATTTCTTGAGATGCAATTATAATTTAACACAAAACACACATTTGTTGTAAGCAACACAGAAGCATATACAGTAAGAATGCACATGGCCCTGCCTCAGTCCTGGCCCTTCTGTGAGTAGGGTGTACGGCTGTGTTTGAATCTTGCCCACATTGCTTTCTCTGGCACATGTGACAGTGTTTACTTACCAAGTGAATTTAATAAATAGATTTGAGTAGTTTATGGTTACTATCACTTGTATATAAAAGACTTATTTGGAAATACTCTTTCCCACTCTCTCTTCTTCATTATTAATTTGTTTGTAACTTGTTTTGTTAGTCTATAGTAATGATTATCACCCAAAACCCAAGCAGAATCATTTCTTTTTATTTTTTTGAATTGGAGTCTCACTCTGTCACCCAGGCTGGAGGGCAGTGGCCTCGACCTGGTGTGCTCAGGCGATCCTTCCACTTCAGTCTTCCAAGTAACTGGAACTACAGGCATGCGCCACCATGCCCAGTTAATTTTTTGATTTATTGTAGAGATGAGGTCTCGCCAAGTTGCCCAGGCTAGTCTTGAACCTGCAGGTTCAGGCGATCCTCTCACCTTGGCCTCCCAAAGTACTGGGATTATAGGCATGAGCCACTGCATCATTTCTAGATCAGATTTAGTATGGTTTTACTGTGGTTAAAGAATTCAAGAGCCAAGCAGTTTGTAAAAATAGTGGGGTTATCAGTGGTCTTATCTCAAGACTTCAGCCACCCACACCTTCCTCTTAAGAGGATGACCATTTGGCTGTACCACTGACTCACCTCTTGCTGGGTGAGGGGACTAAAGGTCAGCATGAGGGTCGGGCCTACCTGCCCCCGTTGCTGTGACCTCTTGTACACTGATCCAACATCGGAGGTGAATTTATTTTTTATTTTTAAAACTTTTATTTATTTTTTGAGTTGCAGTCTCACTCTGTAGCCCTGGCTGGAGAACAATGGCACATTCATGGCCACCGCAATCTCAACCTTCTGGGCTCAGGTGATCCTTCCATCTCAGCCTCCTGAGTAGCTGGGACTGCAGATATATGCCATCATGCCTGGCTAATTTTTGATTTATTGTAGAGACAAGGGCTCTCCAAGTTGCCCAGGCTGGTCTTGAACCCCTGGGCTCAGGCAGTCCCCTCGTCTTTGCCTCCTAGAGTGCTGGGATGACAGGTGCGAGCCACTACACCTGGCCAGAGATGAATTTCAGTTGCTTCTTTAGCATTTCCCTTTACACATTAAGGCTTCTGTGACGCGTCTTGTCTAGAGGGATTACCTGAGGCAAACGTGAGTTGTTTGGACAATGCGTGGGTTTTCTTTACTGTGCTGCTGCCCTTGCTGCTGCATGCACCAGGAAATTAGACAGATGCATTGATGTTCTGTAGCAGATGCGCCCCACCTGTTGCACACACAGGTGTCCATTTCCTCCTTGCCTGGGTTTTGATGAGCTGTGTAATGGGCTGCATGGCGCTGCTGTAACCTTGCCGTTCTGTAGGTTCCGTTCACACAGAAAGCAGAGTGGGCTGCACCCCGTGCTGCGGCTTGTACCCCGGCTGCACCCCGTGCTGAGCAGGGTTGTCCTGCTGGCTCAGTGGCTTCCACGCCGTCTCTGCTGTCCCACCTGCCTCTGTCCTGACAATGTGTCTACTTTAAGTCCAGGAGAGAAAAGGAGAGGGAAAAGGCAGAAGGAAGACACGTTTCTCCTCATCTCCATCCACTGACTCTCTTGCCACTTGATGGGCTGGTGGGTGCCTGTCAACCTGCACTTTCGGCACCGAGGCCTCTCCTCTGTTGAGTCTGGCTTCAGGGATCTTTACACAGTGGCATTCCCACGTGATGGACACATATCCGTGGGGGTTCCTGGTGGTCCTGGCAGGGCCAGTGGTTGGGCAGGTGCAGCACTGCCCTGTCTGGTGTGTCTTGGTTTGGACTCTTGCCTGTCATCATCTGCCATGATAACTAGTAGCCCGCACTAGATGCATGCCCAACAGTCAAACATGAAGCCACCATTCAGGACCACTAGGTGGCAGGCCTGCTGCTCAGGAGACTGGGAGCCTCCTGCGCTATTCCGTGGTCAGGCAAGCCACGGTGCTTGTCCCCCCGCAGGGCAGCTGGATGTGAGGTGACTGCACGTGGCCAGGGGCTTGTAGGCTGTTTTGAAGTCAGGTGTTGTCTGTTTTCTTCGTTAGGAAGATTTGACTAGTTTTATGTGTACATTTACTGATTGATAACATATTCAAGACCACACGAGGGCCAGGTGCGGTGGCTCGCGCCTGTCAT
This sequence comes from Carlito syrichta, assembly GCF_000164805.1. Classification (NCBI taxonomy): domain Eukaryota; kingdom Metazoa; phylum Chordata; class Mammalia; order Primates; family Tarsiidae; genus Carlito; species Carlito syrichta. Next base: position 346,867 of record NW_007255996.1, on the reverse strand, counting down.
CCCAGCACTTTGGAAGGCGGAGGTGAGAGGATTGCCTGAGCTCAAGGGTTCGAGAACAGCATGAGCAGCTTGGTGGGACCTCGATTCTACAATAAATTAAAAAATTTAGCTGAGCGTAGAATCACTCACCTGTAGTTCCAGCTACTTGAAAGGCTGAGGCAGAAGGACTGTCTGAGCCCAGCAGGTTGAGGCTGCACTGGGCATGAGTGTGCTACTGTACTCCAGTTTGGGTGACAGAGTGAGACTCTGACTCAAAAACCAAACAAAAAACACCCAAAAAGCAAACAAAAAAATCACACGAATTTCTTATTATTTGGGCTTAACTAAGAATAGCAACTGCTCTTAGAAGTAAAACCACGATTAATCACATTTTTATTAATGTCGTTCTGTAAGTAGCCACATTTATTTGTAAAATGTGACTTGTATTTAAGATGTGAATGTGTTTACATGAGCGTTTCTGGCTCCTGGCCCCAGTGTAGGGATCGCTGTCTTGGAGCAGACGTGGTTGAGTTGGGAAGCAGCGACACAGTGCCTCTTGGAGTCATCTCCTGCCAATGTGAGCTCTCCTGTCTAAAATCTTTCTCTTTTTCACTTCCAGTCATTCCTGTATTCCATTAACCAGACAATCTGCTTGCGATTGGACAGCATCGAAGCCAAGCTACAGGCCCTTGAGGCTACTTGCAAGTCGCTGGAAGAAAAGCTGGATCTGGTCACAAACAAGCAGCACAGCCCCATCCAGGTGCCCATGGTGGCAGGCTCCCCACTTGGTGCAACCCAGACGTGCAACAAAGTGCGATGGTAAGAGCAGGCTAGGCGGCCTCGGGGTCCCCATGGGGGGCATGGCATCTCCTCGCCCGCTGGTGCTTGGTGGCTCAGCACGTGGAGGTGAGGGTGTCTGCCCCAGCGGTCATGGTGCTGGCTAAGTTAGACTGAAACCAAATATATGATTCCCTGCCAGGCAACTTGAAATCATTCCTACTCTGGCAGAAGCCAACCTGGTGCATCTTTTCTTTGGAGCTCGCCCACCAGGTCCCTGGAGATGTGCATGGCTTCTCTGCTTTTTCCTACTCTGTTTGCCGAGTCTTTACATATTCTTTCTTCATACGTGGTGGTTATAAATTTCATTTGAGTATGTCAGACTTTCCATTCAAGTCTGCAATTTTGATTGCGCTTATTTTAAGAAGAGATGCTTAGAGTCTGTCAGAGAAAGGTGCAGTCATTTACCCATTGCTTGAACGGTGACTTAAGTCCTTAGCTGATTGGGAAGCTGTCCCAGGCAGTCCCTGGCCTGCTAACGTGTCTGCTCGTTCAAGGCAGCATATCATCCTCAGCCCTCAGGTCACTGTTCTGCTGCCCTTGGCAGCCTTTCCCCTGCTTGGCTACGGGAAGGCCTTGCTGTGGCAGTAGGCAGCTGTGTCCTGTTCGTGGCAAGGGGTGGGGCTTCAGGCCCAGGGCTGTGCTGTAGGTTCCCTGGCCTGCGTGTAGCCTCCTGCCTTCTGTCTATGAGGAGTGGGGATGGTGTGGGAGACGGACACATGGGGCCACAGCAAGCCTGGAGGGACTGTTATGGCCTTGCTGCCCACGGCTGAGGTGGCTGCTGGGTACCACCTTGCCTGTGTGCGCTGGTGGCTAGAGCAGCATTAGGCACTTTGTGGGCTTTGCTGGGAGGACTCATGAAGGGAGCGGAGCTTCCTTTGCTGGTTGGTTTTGGGATGCGCACAATCGTACCCCAGTGTTCAGTTGGCCACCTGCCCTGGCTTTCTAGGAGAACCCCCAGTGGTGCCTGCTGTGCTGACGTGAGTGACGGTGCCTCCTCTAACTCTCCGAAGGACCTGGTGTGTTAGAAACTTGACCTGCTCCACCAGTCCCACCCGGTCTCCAGAAGTATGACTTTTCCAGCTGTGGTGGTGGGGTCCAGTGCACTTTCCGGGGGAGGTGGGATTGTTCTGGTGTTCTTGGCCACAACCTTTATACTGTGTTCATCCTGTCGCTGGTGTGTCCCCTCCCAGCCAGTGTCTGTCAAGCTTGTTCTCAGGCAGGCCCTCTGCCAGCCCTCGGGCCATGCTGCACAAACCATCAGACCCCGTGCAATGCCCCCCCACCCTAAAATGCAATGTTTAGAAAATTTAGTTTATAATTTATAATTGACAGCAGGCCCTAACTGTGGTGTGAGGACCAATGTGACAGTGGTGTATAATAAAGTGACATGCATTTCAGCATGCTAGTGGCTGGCAGCTGAGAGGCCGGATGCTCACCTGGTGTGCTGACCCAGGGACTGGTAGGCAGTCCCTGCAGACAACCCAGACGACCTGGGAATTCAGACATCAGTGGGTGGCGGGATATTATACAGTGGCGAGCAATTCCTGATGAAGTTTCACATAAAAAGAAGTATGACTTTTTTAGATTCATGACAGTTGAAGTCCTGGACAATTCAAGTCACATAGAAATTATGCAGCGGTATTTCGCATGTGAACGTCACATGGAGTAAGAGTCTGGGCTCAGAGTGGCGAGCCTGCTTTCCACTTTTGACTGTCTGGGATGTTTGAAGTTTGTGCAGGAAGGTTTTTGTCAGATATGGCTGTCTCACACATTGGAGGGTGTCGCAGTCTCAGCCTGGACCCACTAGATCCCAGTGGTACCCCCATCATGGCAGCCACATGTTCCATTAGATCTCAGTGTACTCTGGCGCCTCCATGGGAACTGTCGCTCTGAGGGAGTCAACTCAGGATGGATGAGCCACCTTCCTGCCTGGGAGCCTCGTGTTCCTGATGATGGCCACCTGATGATGGTCATCTTGTGCCAGACAGGTCATCTTCAAAAGCTGGGGAAGGGGTTGGCACAATTGACTAGATTCCGCCGCTGCTCACTGGTGATGCGGAGACTTCGGTGAGCGGGGAGCTCTCCTGAAGCTGGAGGCGTGGCTTTGTTGTGGCCTGGCCTTGAGGTTGCCTGCTCAGATTCCACCAGCACAGGGAGGAGCTCAGGCCTCTGGGTCCCATCTGCCTGACCGACACTGCAGGGCCACCTTACCTTGGCCAAGCATGCAGTCATTTCAGGCGGCATTACCAGGTTTCTTATCGTTTTTATTTTTTTATTTTTTAAGTCGTAGTCTCACTCTGTTGCCCAGATTGGAGTGCAGTGGCAGGCTCAAGGCCACCGTAGCCTCGACCTGCTGGGCTCGAGCAGTCCTTCTGCCTCAGTCTTCCAGGTAGCTGGAACCACATGTGTGTGCCGCTACACCTGGCTAATTTTTTGATTTATTGTAGAGACACGGTCTCGCCAAGTTGCCCAGGCTGGTCTCAAACCCCTAGGCTCAGGTAATCCTCTTGCCTCCACCTCCCAAAGTACTGGGATGACAGGCATGAGCCACCATGCCTGGTAGCTTCCTCATCTTTAAGAATATGACTGCGGTCTGCCCCGGGGCTGCCGTGGCACCTGACATTTTTGCCATCTCGTGCTCATGAGACCAGGCAGCGCTGGACAGAGTATGGCCACTTAGCTGAGTGTGTGGTGTCTGACTGTGGAGCCATGTCTCTGTGATTTTCACATTGTCTGATGGTAGAGCTCTCGCATGGGGAGAGGCCTTTCCAGGCTACAGGGCCACTGTCCCTGCTGTACTCAGTGAGTTCCCGAATCCTGTGGTCAGGAGTTCCCCATGCCTCCCTCTGCCAGGGAGGGATTGTCATTTAGAGACCTGCCCTTGTGTTTTGTGTGTTCATAAGCAGTGAAATGAGAGGAAAGTTTTCTAATGTTAATCTAATATGAACTCAAATTAGTTCGCGTTTCTGGTTTTAAAGAACCATACTGGCAAGGTAAATTCAACCTATTGTAGGCCATTGCTCTGCTAAACTCTGGTTTCGCCATGTGATCTTTGAGCTGTGGCCACCGTGCTTTCTTAGCTTTGGCCCCCTCCCCTACTTTGGGGAGATGAATCTTCTCTCTTCCTCCTCTCTCTCTCTGTAATTTACTTTTTAGCCACTGCTTTGTTAAACTCTGGTATGTCCACGTGGCTCTTTGAGCTATGGCCACCATGTTTCTTGGTTTTGGCCCCTTCCCCTACCTTGGGAAGGTAAATCAATGTCTCTCTCTCTCTCTTTCTAATTTTCTTTCTAAATAAAGTATATTTTTTAATCTAAAAAAAAAATTCAACTTATTGCAGAGTCTACTTATCGTATGTTCATGCAGGGTTTATTAATGTTGCTAATAAAGCCATCACTGTTCAAAATTAATATAAGATTGGCAGAAGGAAGAATCATTCTTCCATTTTCTCATGAATTAAAATAGGTTATATTTTCTCTAGCAAAGTTTTAAATATGATACATTTGAATGACTTTTTTTTTTTTTTGAGCTGGAGTCGGACAATGTCGCCCAGGCTGGAGTGCAGTGGCACACTCACGGCCACCCCCCCCCGACCTGCTGGGTTCTGGTGATCCTTTCGCCTCAGCTTTCCAAGTAGTGAGAACTACAGGTGTGCGCTACCATGCCTGGCTAATTTTTTTATTTATTGTAGAGACGAGGTCTCGCCAAGTTGCCCGGGCTGGTCTCGAACCTGTGGGCTTGGTAATCCACTCGCCTCGGCCTCCCAAAGTGCTGGAATTACAGGCTGAGTCACAGAGCCCAACCTTGAGTGACTTTTTTTTTTTTTTGAGTTGGAGTCTTGCTTTGTCGCCCAGGCTGAAGTGCAGTGGCATGCTCATGGCCACTGCAGCCTCTATCTGCTGGGCTCTGGCAATCCTTCCACCTCAACCTTCCAAGTAACTGGAACTACAGGTGCAGGCCACCACTCACAGCTGATTTTTTTTTTAAATTTATTGTAGAGACGGGATCTCACCAAGTTGCCAATGCTGGTCTTGAACCCCTGGGCTCAGGCAGTCCTCTCGCCTCAGCCTCCCAAGTGCTGAGATTAAAAACTGAGCCACCGAGCCCAGCCTTGAATGACTTTTAAAGAAGATACTAAGTCTGACCTTTTTTTCTATATAAATTCTGAGAATGCAAAATTAAAATCAGCAGTTGAAAGCTTTTGTCATAAGATTGTGGGGAGAAATAGTGGATAAGGACGTACTCCCAGTCTATTATGACAACAGTTCCTTTAAATTAGAAAGCTACTAATTTGTAAACACATATGCGTGGTGGAAATTGCCTAAAACATGGGTAGTTGAATGTAGGAAAGGAAAATTCTTCAAAATAAGTTAAAGTCCTATAGATTCTGAGGCATCAAGGACTCCTGGGTTATTTATTTGAAACACAGGTTCATTGCATGGGAGTGACAGTTGGCTTTGCCCAGGCCCTGTGTTCCGTGGAGCCTTCTGAGCACCACCCACCTCTCCTTGCTGTGAGAGGTTTTTTGGGAAGGCTGAGTGGCATCTCACAAGACAGGGCAGAAGTCTCCTGTGGTTGTGGCAAGGCCTCCAGAGAGTGATGAGCAGCTGTCCCTGAAGGGACCCACGCCCTTCCATCTAGAGCGCTGCCTCTGCCTAGAGCCAGACTCCTTCAGTGCAGCAGGGACTGCAAGGGTCCTCCTGCTGCGCCTTGAAGTCCACCCACCTGCTGTAGCTCCTGATCAAAGCTGATGCGGCCCAGCCTACGCTCAGGGCCGAGGCCATCAGCTCACTCTTCTTGCCTGCCACACAAGGCCGTGGAGGACTGCCAGCCTCACTTGGCATTGTGGATCCAGATGGTCCGATTTGACACGTGAATGAGATTCTTTAAATAAATTCAAGAAAAAAGAGAAGGAAGAAAATGAAAACCTTTTTTCTTTGAAGCTAACATTTAATGACTGTAATGAAAACGTGAGGTTGCTTGGATGGGTTTCCTCCAGCAGCCGCTGTTTACTTGGGGACAAGAAGAACAGGCTTTCGTTCTTTCAGGGGGTGCTTTTTTCCATCCTGAAGGTGTGCTGTTCATTTGTGTTTTGCTTGACTGTAACTTCAGGTGTAGTGGTGTGAGGTTTTAACCTTAAAGTGGCCTGGGAGGCATGGGGGGCAGATGCCAAACCTGCCATGTGGCATTGTGGGCTTCCTTGTCTAGGCAGCCGTTCTGCGAGTGCCAGGTCTTATCACGTGGCCCTAGGGACCTGGCCATGTGCAGGCACATGGACACAGCACATGTGGCATTTCTTTGTAGTTGGATGTGGAGATGGCGTGTGAGTAGGACGAGCTGAGTTCCGGTGCCACCTAAGGTGAGTGCAGCCTGTGCAGCTGGGAGCGCCAGGCAGACCCAGCAGCAGCTCTCTGTCTGTCCTGTGTGGCCTCAGAGCCTCACATGATAGGGCACACCCGGGCATCTGTTTCCTCATGGTCACCTGAATGTGCTGACTCATTGGAAGCATGCCGGGGCTTTTCAATTTCAAAAGCTTTAAAAATAAAGAAAAAGCCTTAGCGTATACTTCTATAGGTTTTTTTTTTTTTTGAGTTGGAGTTTAACTCTGTCACCCAGACTGGAGTGCAGTGGCACACTCCCAGCCACCGCAGCCTCGACCTGCCGGGCTCCAGCGATCCTTCTACCTCAGCCTTCCAAGTAACTGGAACTATAGGTGTGCACTACCATGCCCAGCTAGTTTTTGATTTATTGTAGAGATGAGGTCTCACCAGGTTGCCCAGGCGGGTCTTGAACCCGCGGGCTCAGGCAATCTGCTCACCTCAGCCTCCCAAAGCACAGGGATTATAGGCTGAGCCACCGAGCCCGGCTTATAGTTTTACAATTGTAATACATCAGGCATTTTCACAATGCTAGTTCTCAAAATTAAAAAAGAAGGATTTCTTTTAAAGTTTCTCTTTCAGAGAAATGTGTCACATAGAACTTACAGAGGGGAACATTGTCTTCTTTCTCTCTGAACTGACTATTGACCCACAGAGAATTGAAATATTTAATCAAGAAGTGATTTAAATTCCTTTAGATGTGCTAGTTGCTGATTCTGTTTTATTTGTAGGGTTTTTTTTGTTTGGAACATTGATGGGTGTTTGTGCAAGGCTGTTTTGGTGTTCTGTATCCCTGGTGGCCTTGGTGGAAGTGGGTCTCGTCCTGAGCATCTATGTGCAGGCCTGTGAGCACAAGAAGCCATGACTAGGGAAAGCCAGTGTCCAGAGTGGTGCCAATTCGGGATCATTGACATTCACAATCAAAATTGTAGCATTTCATAGACTTTAGAATATGACAAACTCAAGATAGAGCTAAACAGGATAGGTCAAACGAATTGGGAAGAAGTGGTTTGTTCTCAGCCAAGATAGACTTGTTTAATTCTTTCCTTATCTAATTTTGAATTTTTGTTGCTGTCATTTAATTTTGTACACATGTTATTTCTCTTACTGACTGGTCTGTGCACAGCTGCATTCTTTTGGTGACCTAGTTGTGATACTCTATACATGTCAGGACTGAGTACTAACCAAAGAAAATACATAGTTTACACATGTACAACTTAGGGATTCATTAACACAATCTGATGATTCAGGGATAGAATCTAATAACCAAAGCTAATAATGAACATGTATATAGCTTGTGCACACTTTAATAATTTGGAGTACTTCTCTTCTCTAGTTTTAGAATAACTCATAACTCATTGTTTGGGATTGTGTTGATCTGTAGATCAATTTAGGAGAATTGCCATCTTAACAATATTGGGTCTTCTGATTCATGAACATGGTATATCTCTCCATTTATGCAGGTCTTCAGTTTCTGTTAGCAGTGTTATGCAGTTTAGTGTATAGCACCTGGCTTGTATTTTGTTAAATTTATCTCTGAGTGCTTTGTATTTGTAGATATTGTCATAAATTATATTGTGTTTTAAATTCCAATTTCTATTTGTTCATTGATGATAGCATATAGAAGTATACTAGCTTTTAAAAATATTTATATTTATACTTTTATTCTGTATCATTTCTAAATGAACTTGTTTTGGTAACTTTTCTGTAGGAGTTTTTTTTTTAATATACATGATTTTGTTGTCTTTAAAGGGAGTTTTACTCCCTATCAAATTTCTGTAGGAAATCTGATACTTTACTATAGTGACTTTGACCTTCATTTAAATATGTGTTTTTTAGCCTATGTTTTTGCCTTATTCTTGATCTTTGAGTGAAAACATCCAGTCTTTCATCACTAAGTATGATGTCAGCTGTAAATTTTTCATGGACGCTCTTCATCAGGTTGAAGAAGTTATTTTCTATTTCTTGCTTTGTATGACTTTTTCTCATGAGCAAGTATTGACTTTTCACCTGTTTTTGTTTTTGTTTTTTTTTTGAGTTTGAGTCTCACTCTGTCACCCAGGGTGGAGTGCAGTGGCATGCTCATGGCCACCGCAACCTCGACCTGCTGGGCTCAAGTGATCCTTCCACCTCAGCCTTCAAAGTAGCTGGAACTACAGGCACACACCACCACACCTGGCTAATTTTTTTATTTTATTGTAGAGATGAGGTCTTACCAAGTTGCCCAGGCTAGTCTTGAACCCGTGGGCTCGGGTAATCCTCTCACCTCAGCTTCACCTGTTTTTTATGTCTGTTCCTGAGGTCCTTGTATGGTTTTCCTTCTTGATTCTGTTGTTACTGGAGTGAATTACTGATTTTGAATGCTAAACCAGCCTTGCATCTCTGTGTTAATAGACCTGACTTGAGCTTAGTACATTACCCTTTTTATATATTATTGGATTGATTTGCTAATGTTTGGTTAAAATTTTTTGTATCTATGTTCAGGGAGCATATTCACCTGTGGTTTTCTTTTTTGACATGTCCTCATCTGTCTTGTTACCAGATAATGCTGATCTGAAAAGGAGCCAGGAAGTTGCGCCTCCTTGTCTGTTTTGTGAAAGTATTTTTTAGGACCAATTGTCTTTCTTCCTTAAATATGGGAGAGAATTTGCCAGCAAAGCCATCTGGGCCTAGGTTTCTAATCATGGATTCAATTACTTTAATAAATATAGACTTTTAATAAATGTAGATTTTCAGCTGGGCTCGGTGGTTCAGCCTGTAATCCCGTGCCTTTGGGAGGCTGAGGTGAGTGGATTGCCTGAGCCCGCCTGGGCAGCGAGACCTCATCTCTACAATAAATCAAAAAATCAGCCAGGCGTGGTAGCGCGCACCTGTAATTCCGGCTACTTGGAAGGCTGAGGCGGAAGGATCGCTGGAGCCCAGCAGGTCGAGGCTGCGGTGGCCGGAAGCGGCCACTGCACTCCAGTCTGGGCGACAGAGTGAGACTCCAACTCAAAAACAAAACAAAACAAAACAAAAATGTAGATTTTCTTGAGTGAGTGTTGTTTAATTTGTCTCTCAGGGGATTTTTTTTCCTTTTCATCTACATTCTAGAATTTATTAGCATGATATTCTTTGTAATGTTCCCACAATATCTTTTTTTTTTTTTTGAATTGGAGTCTCACTCTGTTGCCCAGGCTGGAGTGCAGTGGCATGCTCACAGCCACCGTAGCCTTGACCTACTGGGCTCAGGTGATCCTTCTGCCTCCGCATTCCAAGTAGCTGGAACTATAGGCATGCGCCACCACGCCCAGCTAGTTTTTTGGTTTATTGTAGAGATGAGGTCTTGCCAAGTTGCCCAGGCTGGTCTTGAACCTTTGGTCTCAGGCAATCTTCTCACCTCTGCCTCCCAAAAGTCCCAGAATTACAGGTGTGAGCTACCATGTCAGGCTGCCATAGTATCTTAAATGTCTGTAGGTCCATGTGACATTTCGTTGCTGTGCTGCCCTGGGCTCCTCAAACAAAGTTTCTCAGCCTCTTCTCGTTTCAGTGCCTTTCTGAGGAGTGCTGCATTGGGCGTTGTGTGGAGTGCCCTCTGTGGGAGTTTGTCTTGTGCTTCTTCCTGGTTAGCCCGGGTGATGGGTTTTGGGGAGGAAGACCACTGAGGTGGAATGCCCTTCTCCTGTCTTGTGGAGGCTGCATGCTGCCAGTGTGACTTGTCACTGTGGGGTTGATGCAGTCAGGCTCAGCCTTGGGACTTTCCAGGTAGAGTTCCTCTTTCCCTCCATCCTGCTGTCTCCTTGGAAGGGACTCTGCTCAGCCCCCACAGGGGAAGTGGTTCTTTACTTCCTGGGGTGGGCCTCTAAGACTTTGTTATTCTGGGGAGGCTTGTCTGTCCTTCCCATTTGCTGATTTATCCCGTCATTTCTTTCGGCCAGCCTGCACTTGTGGGTTTGTATCCTATGCTTTGGGCTGGAATCCAGTGCCACTTGTTCTGTCACTCAGATTTTCCCTGCTTTGTCCTTCGCAGCTCCTCTGGTGGCCTCCTGGGCCCCTGGGACGCGCCCCTACATGTAGGTTTTTCTTGAATCTCTGTTCCTGACAAGATGCTACCAACATTTCTCCAGGCTTGAGGTGTATTCCTGGAGTCAGCCCTTGTTATTTCATTGAAAATGGTGTCAGGGCCTGGGAGTCCGCACAACGTCCTGCACAGGGTCTTGGCTCGAGGCCACAGCAGCCAAGGTTCAGTCGTGTGGTCAAAGGACCACCTTCCATTGGCCAGTCTGCTGATCTGCCCACCCCACTGCTAGTAGCTGTCCCCACAGCTCCTAGGAAAGAAGACAGCGTGTGCATCCCTAACCAACCTGACTTTCCCTGGCTTGGGACATTGGTTTGAATTCACAGAGTGCTGTCAACACCAAGTACGGCTTCTTGGGAGTGGCAGCAGAATGGTTAGATCTTGGATCTTCCAAAGCTGGGCAACTCCAGAACCTTCCTTTTTTCTTTGGCGATTTGTTTTTGAAGTTTGTTACGTTTGGTTATTCCCATTTCTCTGGTACAGCTGGTTATTGAGGGGTCGGTTTTGTATTATATTTTGCTCATTCTATTAGACTTTGCAAATACATTTTTTTTTTTTGCGTTGGAGTCTCACTCGGTCACCCAGACTGGAGTGTAGTGGCTGCTCCCGGCCACTGCAGCCTCGACCTGCTGGGCTCTGGCAATCCTTCTGCCTCAGCCTTCCAAGTAGCTGGAACTACAGGCACGTGCTACCAAGCCTTGCTAATTTTTGATTTATTGTAGAGATGAGGTCTTGCCAAGTTGCCCAGGCAGGTCTCGAACCCACGGACTCAGGCAGTCCACTCACCTCAGCCTCCCAAAGCGCTGGGATTATAGACTGAGCCACCGAGCCCGGCTGCAAATATATTTTTAATGCTAATTAATTTTTATCCCTAGCATTTTTTGGGGGGGTCTTGGTTTCTATGGCATTTTAATCTTTAACCTGCAAAAGTAATAGAAATAAGCCATTTAAACCAACTGTAATAAGCATTTGATGAATCTGAGTGCTGACCATATGACTGGGGACAGGAACTACTGCCACAAGGGACCCCAGACTCAGGGCTGGCGCAATGGAAGATTGCGTCTTGCTTTCCTTGCGGTGCGATGGGGGCCATTCTGGTCCTCCCACAGCTACCCATGTGGCTCTGCTGCCCAGAGCCTGCTGTCATGTGACTCTGCCAACCCCTCTGGCCTTGGGATCCTCTGTCTGGGAGGGGAGAGACTGGAAAAGGCACCTCCTGTCCTACAGTTGCTGTCCCGAAGGTGACATGCCTTCTTCTGTTGGCAGAGTTGATGAGCACTGGCCCCAGGGACAGCCCCTGATGGCAAGAGATATGGGCCCCCAGGACCTAGCCTATTGCTGTTCTTGGTCTGTGGGCTCAGGGCATCTGGCGTGCTGTCCCCCTGCTGCCTCTCCTTTCCGTTGTAGAGGTGCTGAGATGTAAACAAGTCCTGCTGGTGAAGTCCATTCCATGAACACAGTTTCTTACCTTAGTATGAGTCGGGATCCTGTGCATTATACAGGAGTGTAAATGTGGAGGCCCACGGGAGAACGAGTGCTTGGGAGCAGATACCTGTGGGGTTTTAACAGAAACTTGCTGACTGGTTTTCTAATAAGTGGAAAGCAGAAAGAGCTGCTTGCGTTTCTTGTTGGCTTGCTTTTGCTGAGAGATTTTTTTCTTTGAGATAATTTATAAAAATTAGAAAATTTAGCTGGGCTTGGTGGCTCAGCCTGTAATCCCGTGCTTTGGGAGACTGAGGTGAGTGGATTGCCTGAGTCCGTGGGTTCACGACTCGCCTGGCAACTTGGCAAGACCTCATCTCTACAATAAATCAAAAACTTAACTGGGCATGGTAGCGCGTGCCTATAGTTCCAGCTACTTGGAAGGTTGAGGTGGAAGGATCGCCGGAGCCCAGCAGGTCAAGGCTGCCGTGGCCAGGAGCGTGCCACTGCACTCCAGTCTGGGCGACAGAGTGAGACTCCAATGCAAAAAAAAAAAAAAAATCAGAAAATTTATATAATGTTAAGTTTCCTAAACTGAACTCAATGCATAGTTATTTTGAATTGTGAAAGGAGCGACCACTGGGATCAGCAGTGTGATGCAGTGGGCTTCACTCGGGTGGGGGAGCAAGAGCTTCTCATGGGAATTCAGGTATTTGGATGGGCCTCCGCTCTCTCTGCCATGGAGAACGGTTGCTCTCATCATGTGGAGGGAGGTGAGAGGTGACCCAACTCCTCACTTGGGCACGCGTGGGCAACGTTGTAGGTCATGCAGTCTGCGTGGAGGTCCTGATCTTGGAGGGCACTGTAACCGATGCCTGCCTGTGTCCATGCCGGCAGCCCAGAGCAAGAACCCACAACAACATCAACTGTGCCCGAAGTGGGAACCTGCAGTGGTCTCTGCTGTGCCCAGGCATGTACTCCCTTGCGAGCAGTCAGTACTTGCTCATTGGCAGCCGTTGTCAGCTTATGTGAACTTGTCCATGGGGTCTGGGGTCACTTCCTTCCATGGTGGCTTGTCCTCTGAGTGTCTGTGTGTGATTGAGGTTTAGGCGAAGAACAGTTGTGTACCTTCTTCTCTCCCCTCTGATGACTCGACCCAGGCAGAGCTGCCTGTCTAGCAGCAGCCGCACATGAGTGTCTAGAGTCACCAGCGCAGGTCACGTGACTCCCCCCCCCCCGCCATGTCTGTGGCAGATGTTGCTAGTCCACGCAGCCTTTCCCCAGCCCCGTAGCAGCTTCAGACCCGACCAAACATGGTGTTTGGCTGCTCTTGCCAGTGCACTGGCGGTGGCTTCGGATGCTGAGCTCTGTGCCCTGGCTCTCAGGTGCTCTGGTCAGACCTTAGTGAGGAGTGGGAGTGCGTGTTCAGGTCCAGTTAGTTGCCTTTGGAGCCTTGGCGGGCATCTGTAAGGCCAAGCTGAGTTAGAGTTGCTGTGGCGGTGGCTCTCTCTGCGGACGACTGGCTGTGGTCCCTCTGCGTGGCTGTGGGTACGGTCCTGGGTTCTCTCTACTACACGACTTCATGCTCCCTCTCTTGTTCTGGGGTCTGTGTGTGGTCCCTGCTGGCTCCATGGTCACATATTCGGCCCACTGCTGTGCTGGCTGGATCCTGGTCCTGGGCATTGCCCTCCCTTCTCTGTCCCTACCATGTCCTTATCAGTATTTGGCCTTTGTATGATTCTCCACCTTCTCTGGTTCAGAGCAACTTATTTTCAGTTTGCCTGTTATGGTAAAACCTGGCAACACAGACTTATGAAAATTGTTTAAGTGCTGCATTTTTCAAGGAGAGGAAGCTTTTTATGTCTTATTCTGGTGACTTTGCGTGTGTTTGAACAAGGGCCCCTGGGAGATGCTCTGATGTGTTCGATTTTGTTGGGTCCTGAGTAGAGGGTGGCAGCTGGCTTTCCAGGCAGCAGTGCAGAGAATCCATCTCTGGCTGGGGCAGCTCCCGAGATGGAAGAGAAGGGAGACCTGGATGAACCTGGCCTGGGAAATACCTGCTGTGGCACACCTTACTCTGGAAGCTGGGGCTGCATTGTCTAAGTCCATCAAAGAAAGATAGTTGAAAAACTTGAACATGGAAGGATGACATGTAACAGTTCTGAAAAGAATCAAAGTGAAACAGTTAAAATACCCAAAGGGACACCCTGAAATGGGTCATTGCTGCTCTTGATCAGCAGATGTCCGAGAGTCAGAGAACTTGCTTATAAATACAGCTTCTGTCTCTGGTGAATGGTGAGGTCCAGGGCAGGCCTGGCCTTTCTGAGCCTCAGTGACTACATCAGCAAAATGGGGATAACGCCAGTCAGCGGGCTTGCTGTGAGTATTCCTTGAGCCTCAATGGCCCGGGGGGCTTACACACGTTATGGTGTCCCTTTCTGTCACTCCCCAAGTGCCTCGTGCTGGCAGGCCTCATGGTTATACTGGGCTCATGGCAGTAAGCCCCCAGGCTACCTTTCGTTCAGATCTTCTGGAATTTGGAGCCACCTGAATGTCCAGTGCATGAGAGCATTCATGGCTTTAGTCTGGGTGTCGTGCTCTTGGTTCTGGGTTGCAGTTCTCAGTCTTCTGATCACGGGTGCTTTGCAAGAGGGGATGAAGACCAGCGTGCCACCAGAAGCAGCATGGCCGTGTCTTCCCAGCAAGTGCCAGCAAGTGCATCCTGGGCATCTGTCTCCTGGAACCCAAAACCTGTGTTCGACAGACCCTGTCCACGAGACCTAATGGCAGCTTTACTGCGAGAGCCAAGCCTGTGAGCACCAGGTGCCCTTCAGTGAGATCCTCTGCAACACCCATGCCATGACACACTTCTCAGCAACAGAAGGAGCTAACTGCTGACTGTGCTGCTGCCCGGATGGGTCTTGGGAAGCCTGTGGAGGGCGAGGAGCCAGCCTCGAGAGCTGGGAGCTGTAGGGTTCCGCGTATTTCATGTTCCCGAGATGTTGCAGCAGTGGGGACGGGAACAGATGAACAGCTGCTAGTGGGCGGGGATGGGGGGGCGGCTGGCGGGTGCTCCTAGGAGGGCATGGGAGAGCTCTGCCTTTGGTTGTGGTGGTTGCACTGACCCGTGCTTGGGACCAGACTTCAGAGTCATCCACACGTGAACACACATGTGCACACACGTGCAGAAATGGGTCTCACCTACAGTGTCATCCCACTGTCCCTTTCCTTCTTTTCCTGTGGTGCCACGGAGCCCATGGGATTAGTCACCACTGGGGGAAGTGGGTGAAGGCTCACAGGATGCTACTGTTTTTATAGCTTCCCATGACTCTAGAATGTTTTAAAGACACACAAGTCCAGGGTCAGGTAGAGAAGCATGATCAGGTGGATGGATATGTGTGTCTGTCTGTGTGTGTGTGTGTGTGTGTGTGTGTGTGTGTGTGTGAGCCCCCTGAGGAGGGGTATGGCAAGGGTCTGGTTCACAGCTATGGGGTCATCAAGCAGGTGTGAGGTCAGGAGGGGAGGGTCGAGCAGGCTGGCTGGCACTGGGGCTGCCTGGTCTCTAAGCGCAGGGCAATCCCAACCTTTTAAAGGGCCCCCAAGAATGTGTCGACAGTGTGTCTTTCCTGGGTCCCCTCTGATGAACCCCCTGTCAGCAGCAGGTAACTCAGGGCTGGTGGAATCAGGGTGGTGGCTCAGCCCAGGCTAGTGCATGCCTTGGGAGGCTGTCCACAGTCACAGGTGGAACCCAAGACCTAGAGGGATGCCTGGGAAATGTGGCATGCTTGGGAAGCCCAGGTGGTACAGGTGGTAAGCCTCTTCATAGTCTCCCGCCCAGCTGCTTGAAAATCCTTCCCGGACACACCTCCACGCGCACATGTACACAGCTACACTCACTTCTGTTTTTGCCATTTAATATTGTTGTGGCCATTTTTCCACGTAAGCTCTTAGATAACTACTTTATTCTTAATGTGATAGGAATGTTGGTGATTTTTGAACAATTAAGCTTCCTTTTGTACAGTCTGAGGTTGATACAAGTTTTACAACTGAGCTGTGTGGTTTCTGGCATAGGGTGATACCGATGTCTAACCCTGGAGTTGCCGTTTCTCCTCTGCTTCTGTCGACTTGCCTTTACACACGGGTTTATTGTTCCCTGAAGTGTTTCCATTATAACAGCGCTGTCCACTGCAAATGTCTCATACACAGGCCTCTGACAGCAAGTCTTCCCTCTGTCCCCTGCGTCTGCACTACTGTTTCCATGTCATTCCCTGACACACTCCACCTGCCAGCCAGGCCCCATGTACCTTTGCAGCAGAAGCAGGGGTGTCATCTGGAGCTGAGGAGGTGTGTGCTGTGACCACGGGCTCTCTTCTGGTTGCATCCCTGTTGCATGATCAGTGGCACACGAGCCAACAGACAGTGTGACTGCCCGCTTGTGGCCCTTGCATAGCAAGGAAGTGCTGGGGGTGTGTTTGGAGGGTTGGCTGGACTTGAGTCAGTTCCTGAACCTCTGGGAGTTGTGACTTGTCCTTCTGTAAGGTGGGATTCAGTGTTGGTTTTATTTCTGTGTTTGACTTTGGTCGTTGTATGTACTGACAAGTCGTGAGGGGACATGTGGGTGGGGGAGGGGCCGTCAGCTCCTCCATTTACACGCCAGAAGTCTTGGTGGGCCATGCTCAGAAATTCTTCTGATGATCTGGGAGCCAGGAACCAGGTCTACCATCAGTTTTATCAGAAGCAGGGGATTGTACACCAACTCCTTTCCCAGAGGGGTCTTGTGCCAGCAAGGCCTTCATTTGTCCTGCGTTTGCTCCTGGGTTTCCTGTCCTGGTGGACAGCTTGCCTTAGTGTGCTTGGAGTCAGAGGGCTTATATTTTTATTTTTAAAAATGGGCGTAGGGCTTTGTGAAAGGGAACAGATGCATAGAGGTACTCTCTCAAGGAGAATCATTTTTGGGCAGTGGTACATTCTGGAAGGTGAGGATTTGGAAATGGAGTGAGTTTCTGAGGTCTGCCTACCTCTGTGGGGGGAGGGGCAAGAGGTGGCCTGGGGCGTGTTTTGTCCACCTGGAAGCTGGCTCCCTCAGGACATGTCTTCCTCTGATAAGCATCTTCAGGGAAAAGGTGTTTGCCACATGACTTTCAGATGGTGGCATGAGGGAGTTCTCTCTGTTGAAATTTCTTCTCGGACCTTTATTATTTATTTGTTTATTTATTTTTTTGAGTCAGAGTCTCACTCTGTCGCCCAGGCTGGAGGGCAGTGGCATGCTCATGGACACCGCAGCCTTGACCTACTGGGCTCTGGCAGTCCTTCCAAGTATCTGGAACTACAGGAGTGCACCACCACGCCCCGCTAATTTTTGATTTATTGTAGAGATGAGGTCTCGCCAAGTTGCCCGGGCTGGTCTTGAGCCCACAGGCTCAGACAGTCTTCTCACCTTGGCCTCCCAAAGTGCTGGGATTATAGGAGTGAACTGCTACACCTGGCCTCTTCTCAGACCTTTAATGTGTTAACATAGGGAACTGTTTTTTACTCAACAGCATTGTCCTTATTTAGTTGCTCATGGAAAGGGAGAGAGCAGGAGCGGGGCAGAGGGGACGGGAGTGGGGGAAAGACTGGGGCGGGGGGGGGGGGG
>NW_007255996.1:282123-329536 GCF_000164805.1 Carlito syrichta | reverse complement strand
GCATGTAGGATCCTGGGGACATTGGCCTGCCATGGAATACACTTTGGGAAAATGCCAAACTTATCACCGTTTTGCATATGTGAGAGGCTGGGACTGTCACAGCCCACAGGTGACTGCGGCAGCCACGTCAGTAGCCACCTGGCCTGTCGCTCTTCCTCTGCATTGACGGGTCACTTTAGGTGTCACCAAAGAACAAGGAGAAGAATTGAAATAAGAGCAACGCCTCCACATGGGATGCAGTTGGTGATGCCCATTCTCTAGAACTGCCCCGTGGCCCCTCAATTTGCGTGGGCTTGACACGGTGCTGTTGCTGCCCCTAAAGGGTGACAGTCGTGTGGCTAAGACCCTGGGCTGGGTTTCCATGCATGTAGGCCAGAGAGGCGGTCTGTCCCAGGAGCTGTTGGAGAGAAACCCAGGCATGGTATTATTCTCAGGTGATGTCGCTTTGTATTTCAAATGCTGTTTCTCTCTGCTCCCCATCCTTCCCAAACAAAGTCTACCTTAGAAATGTCTTGTGACCATAAGGTGCTAAGCATAAAAAAATCAGTGACCGGAAGGCATGATGGGTACATGCCTCGCAATGAGGCTGTGGGAGTGTTGCTATCAGCATGCGCCACACTTCCTCGAGTGCTGCCGGCATGGTGGTTTTGGGGTCACAGCCTTCTCTTTTGTAGGGTCCTCCTCCCCACAGCAAAACCCCAGACCCTCTGGCTGTGGTTCACACAGCTTCCCATGCAGCCTGGAGGTCGTGCGTGTGGCCTTCCTCACACAGTCCAGTGTGGCGCCGCCCCTTCTTCCCAGAGCGCGCATCTTTTGGAATGAGATCAGCACTTGCACAGTCACACAGTGTGGAATGGCCACACAGGAATTGGTTGGGATGAGATGAGTAAATGTCCTAAGTGGTGTCTGTGCAGACCTGCTCCCAGAGGCCTGACCTGTGCATGACAGTGACCTGAACTATCCCAGGCTGTCTTCACCCCAACTCCCCTGTCATCCGGCTGTGCCAACTGGACAGACTGACAGCTAGGAAGGGTAACTGTTAGAAAGTGCCCATCTCTAGCTGGCTCTTCTCTAGTGTAAAGCACATGGTGTCGATGGGGGCTGCCCCTCCCCTAGTGCAGGCCACTGGGAGGTGACTGTATTGAATTTCTTTTGTCTCTTACAATGAATGTTGTTGTTTTAAGGTCTTCTTTTCTTTGTGATTCTTTTGTTCCATAGCGTCGTCCCCCAGACTACAGTAATACTCAACAATGATCGGCAGAACGCCATTGTAGCCAAGATGGAAGACCCCTTGAGCAACAGGGCACCGGATTCCCTGGAAAATGTCATTAGCAAGTCAGTAGCACGGCACCAACCCCGACTTTCCCTGCCACTGTGAGGAGTCCAACATCCTGGGCCAGGGCACAGTCCGAGTCTGCACTCACCCCTGGTCACTGGTTGGCCTGGCAGGCACCACCCACTCTTCGAGGTTGGAGAGGGCAGGTGCCCTGCTCCAAGCAGACTGGGCGGTGTTGAGTACCCGTCTTGGTGGCTGGACACACTGAGAGCAGGCTGGCACTCCTGGTTCTAGTGCGATGGGTCGTGTCTCTTCACAGCAGTTGGTGAAGGCGTGACCCTTCCCCAGAGCTCACTGGGCATTCCCATGTGTCTGTGCGGGGCCAGGTCAGGCCACCGGCACCTCTCCTCCATCTACTGATTGGTGTAGGCATGTTGCGTTCATGACTTTTTTTCTTACACCTTTTTCTTTTGAGACATTTTGAATGAACTTTGGTCAGAAATGGGAGTGGACAAAAGTTCCCGTCAGCCACTGTGCGAAGGTGGCAGCTGTGTGATGGCCTCTGCCCAGCGATCTGGGCCCTGCTTCCCCAGCGACACGCCCTGCGAGAGGGTTTTGCTGCATTTGTTTCTATCTGTGTTTTCTCAAAGGCCTGTTTTGCTTTCCTGCTCAATTTCCGCGGCAGACTGCTCCTCCTCCAGCCTGTCCTCTCTCCTTGGTGTCCTAGCTCAGCCTCCGGGACAGCAGCTGAGGCTGCACAGGCCTGCTGCGGGCGAGGAGGGGAGGCAGCAGTAATGGTGGGGGGCCCCCGCAGGCCGAATCAGCCAGGCGAAGGCGTGGGGCCAGTGGTGCCTTCGCAGGGTTTGCGCTGGGGTCAGCTGGGCAGACTCTGAGTTTTAGGAGCAATTGCAGCAAGGACAGTTCTCCACAGGATTGAGCCCAGCGTCCTCCTGGGGACAGCTCGTATTTTTAAATAGTTTTTTGGACTTTGCAAATAGAGCGATGGTACCTCTTTCCCTTGCTCGGTGTGCAGCAGTCCACGATAAGGGACTGGAGAGGTAATGAAAAAAGCAGGTGACAAGTCTCCAAATAATCTTTTCAAGCACATGCTGGAGCTGGCCTGTCCTGCTTTCTGTGTCCGTCAAGGGCCCTATGATGAGAGCAGCTCTGAAGGGACTCTTGGCAGTCTTTTTAAGCCCACTGGGGTGCTTTGTACATGGGAGTGGCGGCGGGGTGGTGACTGCCGCCCCAGGTGCTCCTCACCAGGAGTCTCTCAGTGTGTTCTGGGTCGATACAGGTCTAGGCACATGAGCTGGGACCCAGTCTTCACGTTGCTTACGTGAGGCTTGTTCACATGCCGGCATTGGATAGGATAACCTCTGATGTCCGTAAGCGGCAGGGCCGGCCTCAGGCAGTGAGGGTTTGACTTCTTTTGTTATGTAAAATTTTCCTTCAGTGTGCATGTTTTGTTTTATACAGTTTCTCTCAACTCCACTCTCTTCTCTGCCAGGAAATGACTATTAGTCCTTGTAGACAGAGTTGTGGGGAGACCAGGGTACCATCATCGCCCAGACAGGGAGAGTTGGGATGAACCAAGGAAGGAGGGGCTTTCCCGGGAGCGGTGCTGACCTTGATTTGTGGTTGCCACTCTCGTGACGTTGGGCTGCTGTGTTTGTTTCCGTTCAGCGCCGTGCCTGGGCGTCGGCAGAACACCATTGTGGTGAAGGTGCCAGGCCAAGAAGACAGCCACCATGAGGATGGGGAGAGCGGGTCGGAGGCCAGCGACTCCGTGTCCAGCTGTGGGCAGTCGGGCAGCCAGAGCATCGGAAGCAACGTCACCCTCATCACCCTCAACTCCGAAGGTGCGTCCCGGAGTATCTTTCCTTGGCCCGAGCAGCTGCGGGGACCCATTTTTCTTTTCAGAAAAGTAATGTATGTTTATTGTTTTCTAACAATGCGATACAATATACAAATGATGAAGAGAGGAAAATACCGTGTAACCACTCTGTAGGAGGTCTCCAGCCCTCCGGGCCTTTCTGTGCTCATCTTGTTGTTGCATAGCTCCCTCCCAGGCAGAGTGGAGAGCTTTCCACAGAACGCAGACCTGCATCTTAGAAATCAGTTCCACATATTTAATCAGTTCCCAGCGCTTTCAGTGAAGGCTGTGGGGCACCTTCATCCTGTGCCTAGCAGCGGCCGTCACCCCTCCTGTCTCCAGTGAGCGTCTAGCGTGGGCTTTTGGTGGGTGCTGGACTGGGGGACATGGTTCATGAGTTCCTGGGTCCATGGCAAGCCACTGCACTGAGGTTGGAGGGAAGTAGGGGTGCCTTCGCCTGCAGGCAACTCTGTTTGTGTTGCCTGGACTCCCAACAGGGGATTCTCTCCTGCAGGGGCTGAAGCGCCCTCCCTGCCCTTGGCCCATGGTCAGTCCAGGATGTTTTTCAAGGGTGTCATGCCCCTAGACCCTTGTGCGCCCTTCAGTACTCACACATGCTGGTCCCGTGAGTGCCTGGAGGACTGATGTCACTACAGGGTGGAGAGGGAAAGAAGAGTCCCCAGCAGACTAAGCTTTGTGTTCTGGAGTTTGAGACCCTGTACTTTGCTTGCTTGTAAGAACCTGAGACTTTTCTGCTTCTACATCTGAGTGTTGATTTTTCCTAAACACTCGACCTAGATTTTTTTTTGCTAAACATAGATTTTCCCATAAGAAAGGCTTGTTACTGTATGAATCATCACTCTCACCCATGATACAGATCGCTGGAGTTAGGATGGCAGAATGGGGGTGAGAGAAATTGAGGTGGGAGGTTCTTTTTAACAAATCTGAGATCTAATTTATGTGCCATAAAACCGGCCACTTTAAAGCATTCGTTTCAGTGATTTTAGTATATTCACAAGGTTGCGCAGCTATCACTTCTCCCTGATTCTAGAATATTTGTATCACCCCGGGGAAACGCCGGACTCACTGGCAGCCACTCTGTCTCCACCCTCTAATCCCAGCACCCTCAAATCTACTGTCCCTGTGGACTGGCCTGCTGAGACATTTCACACAGTGTCCTGCAGGATCATGAAAGTCCTGTGATGTCACCCCTGCTGTGGCAGTGGGAGTGCTTTGTTCCTTTTTATGGCTGAGTGACATTCCGTGGTGTCTTAGGTGCTAGATCTTCGCAATGTTTTCACATGTGGTTGCTGTGAACATTTCTGTGTAGGTTTTTGTGTATGTGTGACTTACAAGGTCAGGGCAACTGTTTTTTTTTCATGTTAAATTTAAGGAAGAGAGGGATGCTACTGATTTGATTTTCATGGACATTGAATTTTCATGGGCAATAATTGCAGAGAAGACAGCTTGTTTTTATTCTTCTTCTCAATGTAGTCCAGCTACCTGATGTCTGTCTGGTTTACACTGTGTCAGCTCAGGAACAAAAACCTGATAATTTTGGGGAGTCTGAGGTTAAAATTTTAAAAAAAAAATCAGTTTAAAAAATTAAAAATTTTAGTTGAAGGTTTTTAAATTAAGTTTTTAAAAATTGTAAATGTTTTAAATTTTGTTTCTTAATATGCTGTGATTCGTGTGAAATATGTTTCAGTTGGGCAGACAGCAGACAGCCACTCTGTGAGCTTCGGAGGAGGACTCAGATTTGGAGCATACTTAGAATTAATATCTATAAGGAAGAAATACACATTTTCTTTGTACATGAGTTTAAATTCTTCAAGTATGAGATTATATACTTGTGTAAGACATTCTTTAGCAAAGGCTTTGAGCAAAGTTTTATAACCACATTTTAAACTGATTGTTCCCATCAAACACGGCTTGTTAAGATTGTGGCGAATTGTAGAAATTTTTCCACTTTTAAGTTTTACTCTGTTTTGAAGAAGAGGTCATAATTCAGAGCCATTCTGTTTTCTCATTCCATTAGAAGAAAACATTTTTGTGGTGAGGCTGTTCACTGACTCTGTCCTCGGGAATGTGTATATCGCAGCAGAGTGTCAGTGTTGTGAAAATACCCGGTTGAGCTGACTAATTTGACATAGTGGTTTGGTGAAAATTGTACAGAGATGGATGAAGTCACCTCTAGATGATGGCTGCATTTGTAAATGTTGGAGACATAGCGAGTCCGTAGACTCTCATGTGCCAGGGTCCCCTTTGGCCTGTGGTGGCGCCAGCTGCTAGACAATTCCATGAGGTGTCTGGATGTGCGGAGAAGCAGGCTAGCTGCTTCCCGGCTGTGTTCCCCCTAGTCTAGAACAACTCACCCAGCTGGGGGAGGTGAAGTCAGCTAGTTTATATCAGAGAAGGCATTATTAATATGGGAAGTGCCCGAGGGTGATGGGCTTGTCTTGACGATTAGTCACTCAGGTCCTGATAAGAGCCAAGAGCTGCAAGTAGACAGATTGTTCTTATCTTGTGTGTAAGCATTTAAGTGCCTGAAGTTTTTAGACCCATGGATTTCCAAATGATTGTTTCCTAAGAATTTCTAACCACTTGAATGATGTGGTATGCTCTCATGTCAAATTTAGAGTCGGTGTGTTACACTACAGAGGTGCCATCTCACTTTATGCTGGTTTTTACTCAGGTGCTACCATTTGTCATCACATACACTCTGTCTGAATAACAAGGAAGATAACTCCTAATTGTCATGGGGTGGGGGGTAGAGGATGGCAACTTGTGTCTTGGTTCTGGGGCTGTCTTCTATGGGCGGGACTGCTCTTTGTGGTCTTAGGGTTTGCTAAGCTCCCAGAGCATGTAGGGGTCACATCACTCAAGATGGGACTGGCCAGCCAATGGGAGAGATAGGACCCTGCATGGCCCGCCCAGGATCTGTTACTCAGGGGTTTCTGTAGCTTCTCAATAGAGAGTTTACATTCCTGCTGTGTGCATGTTTGATAATTGTTACAAAACCTGACAAATCCTGCATAGAACATGCTGAGCACTTAGTTTTAATGGGAAGGGTTGTGCTTCAGTTGTAATTGAGTTCCTGTAAGGAGCTGGTTTCAGGACCATCCCAAAGCCCAGTCAGTGGGATTACTGGGGAGGGGACTGCAGCTTGGGTAAGGGTGGCAAGGCCAGGCCTGGAGGGGCAGCTCTGCTGTTGAGAGTCATGGGATTTGGGACACCAGGCATACACGCTGGTGGCGCCCATGCAATGGAGTCAGATGCACACCCATCACCGTGTTCATAGGGCATCAGTCATGCATGTATAGAGAAGATGTCACCAGAGAGCTTCCTTCAACGTTTCCTTACATAGTTTATTTGACATGTTTTGCTATATAAGTGTCATAATGTTCAAACACACTTTCCTGACTGTCACACATCAGTGGCTGAGTGGAAGAAGCCAGGTGAGTGGAGTGGGTTGTGCAGGAGGGATGTAGGGTGGGGCAGGAGGGCGGATGCTGCCCTCATCAGCGCTCAGGCTGGTTTGGGACGCACAGCCTGTGCCCAGTGGGTCACACTCCACAGGCTCCAGAATCGAGATGTCCTGGGATGCCTGTGGCAGTCTGAGCCCTGGTGCTGCGCAGTCAGGAGGTCATCTGGGTCCTCTGCAGAAAGATGCCCCTCTGGGCCTACCCTGTGAGATGAGACCCTTGAGAGAAGCTTTTTGGTGCAGAACTAAGTGTCAGGCCTGTGTCCTACCAGACTGTGTGTCATCTCTAGATGTGAGGCGTCCCACCTCCTAACTCCATTCAGCCTTGCCCAGCGACATAAGGAGGCTGGTTGGGCTCTCCCTCCCCTGGTCTTGGAGGAGCTCCCGTGGGAGGGTGCTGACCTTGGTGGCATCCTAGTGTGCCCAGGCAGTGTCCTGCCATGGCCCTTGGCCTGTGCAGCTTTCAGTGACTCTGGCTTTCTACATGGTGTGTCTTTAATGTCCCTGCCCAACACTTTTGAAGTCGACTCATAATGGTTTGAGCAGGCCTCTACAGAAGCCAGAGGAGAACGAGCATTTGGTGTGAATGGAGACAAGCCTGCCAGCGGCTTCTGCAGGGTTTGTTCTCGATGCCTGTAGATGCTGAGGCCGACCTGGAACTGCATTGCAGTGAAGTATGCTGTGGTGGCGTTGGTGGCTTGTTCTGGGCCTCTGAGCAGCCCTGAGCCTTCAGTGAACCGGGAAGGAAGGCCTTCCTCTGGTGTGCTCATTAGGTACCCCTGTGCCTGCCAAGCACTGGTTGTGGAGTCCCAGGGATGGCACAGTGTCCTGAGGGGCACTGGAAGGCAGGTACATGGCTGCAGCCCACTAGCATGTCCAGGTGGCGTGTTTCTGGGGAGTGAGACCTGGCTCCTGGCCCTTCTTGCCTTGGCTGCACACAGGACCGTGACTCTGAGATGGGCAGTGTGGTTGACGAGTGGGGCCTGACCATGCTGTCAGCAGGAGGGGTGGTTGGTGAGAGGTGACCTCATGGCCGGTCACTGTCTGGACTGTCCTTCTTGGCTGCGTGTGAGGTCCTTGTGCACAGGGCGTGTGCAGGCCAGGCATTCTGACCTGGGTCTGGTGTATTGTGTTGGAGGCATGAGGACACACGTGTGGTATGTCTGCTTTGTTCCCACATCTTCTTGGTAGAATCCCTGGGTTGCAGCCATTCGTGTGAAGTCTGGATGCACAATAGGTGCTTAGTGATTCTTGTCTATGCCCCATGCAATTAACTGTCATCCGTGGAGGGGAGGTTTTCTCTGGCCTAGGGGACAGAAAAAGACTGGGAACAGAGCCATCCAAGCTCTGGAGGAGTGTGTGTCATGGCTTCAGGGGACATCCTTTCTTTCCTTTCTCACAAATGGAAAGAGGACATGTAGGATGTATGGTGGCTTCTCTCCTCTAGAACTGATGGCTCTGGGGATGTGGTTGTCCTTGTTGCCTCTCTGCTTTGTCCCACACGATTTCTTTCCCAACCTTATGGAGGTGACAATCTACCTCTGCACTGGTCACATTGCTACAGCCTGTGTTTCCCATTCTCCTAGCTCAGGCTTCCCGCCCAAGAGGTGACTGCAGCTGCAGTTCCCAGGGCATTTACCTGCAGTGAGGACAGCACACAGATAACATCTCTGAGATGTTTTAAAATCTGCTTTTGGGAAGGCACCACTCAAAGGAAGGCGAGTGAGAGGCGTCTCTGAGTCTTGTTTATGGCTTTTGTTTAATTCCTTCCAGTGGACTGCCTGCCTAGAAAAGCCGGTTAACAGCCATCCTCTGGGCCTGGTGGCACTGCAGATTCCAGGCCGGGGCTTTTCATCATCCCTTTCCAGTAGGGACTTTGGAATGCCTAGAGAGTTGACTGACCCAGCAAAGGGTAGCAGAAGCATGTGTGTAAGATGTCATTTAGAATTGGAAAGCATTTGCAGACCAGCAGCTCTTAGGCGGAGATGGTAGAAATGTGAGTCACTGGTGTATGGCAGGTAGGGACTTGTCACTGTCATGGTCCAGAGCACTGGCTTCTGGTTCAAGCTCTGCCTCTTGCCCTATGACCTTGATTGAGGTCATTCACCTCTGCAGGGCCTCAGTGCCCTTTCTGTGAAACAGGTCATGACTCCTGCTTCCTTGGGGTGTTGTCAGGATGAGCGACCTGTGGCCCCTGAGGTGGGGGAGGTGTGGACTCAGAGGCCCGATGACTGGCCACTCCTCAGCACTGTGTGGTCATGGGTGGGCCCTGCCCCGTGTTCAGCCTGTAAGCGCTGCCCTGCACCTGCCAGAGCTTGACGAGCTTTGGTTTCTCAGCCCAGGATGCAGGACACCTGCTGGGAGCACTAGCCCCTATGGCTGTGATGAGCATGGGGCTTGCCCAGGCTCCCCAGCAAGGCTGTGGAGAGTGCAACCCTCTTGCTAAGTGGCCCCAGCCTCTGACTCGCGGGTGGGAAAGGCTGAGGACAAGCCTTTGCGGCGAGTTTCCTCAGTGCAATGCTGCTGCTCTGAGACCCGGCCCTGGGGGCCTTCCTTTACATTCCTGTCCAGCGTGTCCATCACATGGGTTGTCGCTGGTCACGTGCTGTTCATGACCAGAGCGTGTGTCCCCCTTGGCTGTAGTTGGGATCACCTGGGGCTTCCAAATACTGACTGTGGGTCCACCAGCTTCGACTGATTGCGTTGGAGCTGCAGGGCCTTGGGTGGGCATTGATGATCTTCATAAAAGTCTCCCTGGATGGAGAGCCACCACTCCATGCACTGCCCTGCCCATGGCACTGAGCACGTGAGAGTGAGGTCTGGCCTGGGCTCCCAGCACTGTGGGGGGAGGCTCCTGGGCCCATGAGTGAGGTGGCTGATGTTGCCCCAAGGAAGTCCATGGACGCAGGCATAGATGGGAGCCTGGGTGCCAGCCCGGGGGGACAGAGGCATGACTGTGGCCCAAGGTGGCTCTCACCCGAGTGGGTTGGGCATTCTCAGCTCGGTGCAAGCGCTTACACCCTCCCTCCTGTGCTGAACCGCCATCCTGCCTGTGCCACGCCTTCTCAACAGCACCTGGACATGATGCTGACTCACTGGAGAATGGTGCTAAGCTCATGTCCAGGGTGTACTTGAAAGGCTTATCTGAATGGGGGAGCTCGGCTAAGGGAGTCCCCGTGCCTTGCTCTGAGAAAGACTGCAGCGGCCTTCAGCAGGTAAAGCAGAGAGCTCACCGCACTGTTCTCCACCGTCCCTCATCCCAGTGTGCCTGACTGATAGGCAGTGTGGATGATGGACCTGGTGTAGATGATGGTTCTCTATGTGGGTGATGCTCTCAGCATGGATGACGGTCCCCGTGCGGATGACAGTCCCCTTGCAGGTGACCATTCCTGTGTAGACGATGGTTCTGGTGTGGATGATGGTCCCCTATGTGGGTGTGGGCCTCAGTGTGGATGATGGTTCTCAGTGCAGATGATGGTCCCTGTGCGAATGACCATTCCTGTGCAGTTGAAGGTCCTAATGTGGAGGATGGTTTCCTATGTGGGTTACAGTCTCGATGTAGATGACAACCCCTGTGCAGGTAACGTTCCTCAGTGCAGATGATGGTCCCTTATGTGAGTGACTGTCCCTTATGTGGGTGACGGTCCCTGTGCAGATGATGGTCTTCAGTGTGGATGATGGTCCCTGTGTGGATGACGGTTCTGGTGTGAATGACAGCCCCCCTGTGTGAATGATAGTCTTGGTGTGAATGATGATCCCAATGTGGATGATGGTCGGGAGGCAGGTACAATCAGGGCCTCACATCGGACGGCCCAGGTGAGAGGTTCTGCTGCCTTCCTAGCCACTTGCATTGGGCCTGTTTGTGATTTCTGATCCTAAGTCAACAGATGCTTGGCACTGCTAGATGCACTAGCCTTCTGTTTAACCAGCGTTTCAGTCAAAGTAGCACCAGTGCTCGGAGCCTTGGAGAGTTAAATGACAGTGGATCATTATGGGGTTTGATGATCACAGGACACCCACTGTTCCTGGATCACTCAACAACCCTGTAGGCTGTGACTTGTGTCCTCTGTTCAGTCTCAACTCAGACTTTGTTGTGTGTCGTGCCCCCCGCCCTGTGTGACTTCCCCTGCTGGTTCTCCCCTGTCCCCCTCCCCTCCCCCACACTCCTGGCTCTAGGCACGCTGGCTCCATTTCCTTCCCAGATCATTAGGCCCCTTCAGACCAAGTCCATACTGTTTCCCCTGGAATCTTCTCTGCTGGTGACTCCTTGGCAGCTTCCTGCCTGAAATCCCCTCATTGTTATCTGAAACAGGTTAATGCTGCCCCCTCTCTGTTCACTGACAGGCCACTCTTCCTGCCCAGGCACTCAGTGGGGTGAGGACATAGTCCCATGCACTGGGAGCCTGGTAGGGCTGATCGAGCTTGGTGTGCATCATGTGTGGGTAGATTCATCTGTCCACTTGCTCTCCCCAGGGTGTACACCAGGCTGTGGGGAGGTCTTTGCTGGTCAGGGCATGTAACTGGCTTAGGGAGCCCACACCCAGCTGGAAGTGTGGGGCACTGTGGTTGATGCTGGCGACCTGGGCATGCTGGGATGGTGGCCAGGTGTGCCATCCTGGGTGTGAGCCCACACCTGGGTGCTGGAGTCTCAGGGAGCCCTGCCCGTGACCCGTCCTGACACCATGACCTGGTTGTACCCTCTGCTCCTGCAGGTGCACAGCACCACCCTGTAGAGCATCATGACTTCAGGCAAGTCTCTGCCCTACCCTGGCCCCCATGCCTGAGGCTGTAAAACCCTTTCCTCCACAAGTCTGGACACTTGCAGGGAAGACTCACCCAGATGTGATCTGAAGGGCGTTGTGGCATTCAGCCCTGGGAGAGCTTGTATCTGGGAGGCCTCATCATTCTGGGAGAAGCATACAAATGTGGCGGGACACTGCTGCGAGCCTCCCGGCCACCTCCTTCCCACAGTCTGGGGTTACCGCAGACTCCATTGACACACTCAGTCCTGGTGGGTCTGTGGCTGTCTCTACCCATGGTGTGACCAGCACATGGCTTCCTAGCCCTGGAGATGCCCTGCTTTAGCACACACCCTCTGTGGTTCCCTCCTCCTCTCTGGCCCTCTCCTGTCCCCTCCCGCAGCCCCACAAGCTCCAGCAGCTTCATGACTGGCCTTCTGTGAGCCAGGGCGTCCTCCCGCTGTTGCTGGGGTCCATAACATCTGTCGCACTGAGTAAGGTTTAGATTCTGAACATTAGACCTAGTATCTGCCACTTGGTTGCCCCTAAATATTTGCAGATAAATTAGTTAACACCCGGATGTTGGGGTCTTTTCAGCTTTCCAACCATGACCTCTAGACAGCCACTGGCAGGAGTCTTCTCCCATCTGTTTTCAGATCATGTTTCCATTTGGTTTTTCATATACAGATGGAGTATAATAGTGGCTGACATATCTGGGTCTGTGTTCACAGAGCCATCTCTTCATTTCTGAACCACTGATATCTCTGAGAAGTGATGCTTCTTATCTTTTATTTTGAATTCCAAAAGTCAGGGTTGGTTTCTATCCTTAGTGACCGCCAAGAGCCTGCCTCGCTGTCCTGAGCAGCACCTCTAGTGACCACATGTTCATTGGGATGGGGTCATTTCCCACCATGAAATCTGAGAGTCCAGGTTCTGGAGAGCTACCTATATGCACAGGGTGCAGGTATGCTCCAGGCTCTGGGAGAACAGGCAGGGCGGCTGCTGTATGGGAGCCTCTTCTGTGCGTGGAGGCCGAGGTCACTGTCAGGACATTTCAGAACAACGTTTATGCAGTCTGAGGGTGATGACTGGGAGTGACTGTAGCCACCATTGACCCAGGAGACGCTGGCGGAGAACAGAGTCCCCTTCGGCCTGGCCACCATGGAAGGCCATGTACTTTATTTGTGTCTCTCCCTCGCACGGGGCGTGGTTATTTCCATTTCTCCCTCGTACAGAGTGTGGTTTCCCAGACAGGGTCTCCCTTAGACTCCGGAGGGATAGCTTGGGGACATCTACATCTCCAGACAGGAGTGCACATTCCCTCAGTTCCCTGGTTGCCGAGCTGGATGGTGCCGTTTGGGGGCCACCAAACCCATTGCATACTGTACTCGGTTAGTCTCACAATGACCAGTGGGATGTGACACAGAGGAGTCTGGCTGAGAGAAGCCAAGCCTCTCTGGAAGGATCTAGTTCAGAATCTCTTGCTGTCTGAGAGTTTGTGTGGGATACAGCCTTTTCTTGGTCCTGAGGGAGCTGGAACGACATGGTGAGTCCACAGATGCCGCTCCCCAGCAGGCAGCAGGTCGCTGCAGCCCACGTTGAAGCTTCCTTTCTAGGGAGCCCTGTCTCCTCTACCCTCAAGGCCTCCCGTGGTTCAATACTGCGGCGGTGGTGGAGGAATTGTTGGTACTTTCTACACTAGACCCTGACCTCCAGGTGCATGCATCTCAGCTGCCCTTGAGGAAGCAGAGTCTGGGGCTCACCATGGTTTTTGCCGTGCAGAGTCTAAGACTGGAATCGTGTCCACAGGGCAGTGGCAGGCCTGGTGCACGCACTATTGCCCCTCATCCCAGCGTCTCTCTTGGTGGGCTATGGCCATGGTCGGAGGTCAGAGCTGGCAGCTAGGCAGGTATGGGAGACCCAGGAGAAAACTTGGTTCCAAGAAACTGGGGCGTGCACCACTGTGTGCAGGTGTGCCAGGGTCGAGGGGTGCAGGTCGGGGCACAGAGCATGAGACCCTGTGGGTGCCCAGGTTCCAGTGGCCCCACAGTGCCACAGCCTCCAGGCCCTGCTCCTCCCATCTCTCCTCCTCCGGCAGACCTGCCCAGCACAGGAAAGCGGCATTCCCATTGGGTGTTAGTGACCTTGAATTCATACAATCACAGAGGTACATTTCACGGGGCCCAGGAGAGTCTGTAATGGGGAAGAAAACTTGACTGGAGAAGGGCAAGGGCCGCTGGGCTCAGTGGCTCAGCCTGGGTGAGAAGGGCAAGGACCGCTCAGCCTCGGTGGCTCCCACGCTTTGGGAGGCCGAGGTGAGTGAATTGCCTGAGCCTGCGGGTTCGAGACCCGCCTGGGCAACTTGGCAAGACCTCATCTCTACAATAAATAAAAAAAATTAGCGGGGCATGGTAGCACGCACCTGTAGTTCCAGCTACTTGGAAGGCTGAGGCCGAAGGATCACTGGAACCCAGCAGGTCCAGGCTGCGGTGGCCGGGAGTGGCCACTGCACTCCAGTCTGGGCGACAGAGTGAGACTCCAACTCAAAAAAAATTAAAAAAAAGAAGGGCAAGGGCTGAGTGCTCAGTAGGCCACAGGGGCTCCCTGCGTGCAGCTTCAGCCTCATCCTGAGCCAATGGAGGAGGGGAGGGAGGCGCTAGACTTGGGAGCTGGAAGGCGCTGGCTCAGAGCCCTGGGGGAGGCTGGATTTGGTGGGCAGGAGAGGAGAGTGCTCATGCCCAGGGAGTGTCTGCCTACAGCCCACCCTTGGAGCGAGGAGTGGCAGCAGACCATGTGGGACTCCTGGGGTTGTGCCGAGTTCCTGGTAGCCTTAGCGATTCACAGCAAAGAGAGGGCCAAGTCCTCTGCACATGGGGTTGGGCATCAGGCCTCAGTTGTCCTGACATGTGCCACACAGCCTCCTCCCGGATGCAAACGAACAGAAGTTTCCATTGTTTTCTTTAAAAGTCTTTACCCTGCTGAGGCTGTGAGAGGAATCTGGTATTTTATGTCACCTGTGCTCACGCTTGGGTCTGGGTGGCGTTCCCAAGGGTTGTAGCCTCCCGGGGGCTGAGGCAGAGCCCGCCTGCGAGGTTCAGGTGGGTGGGTGGCAGTAAGTGCTCTGGGCTCCATGTGCCTAGCTGAGGGACAGGCCTTCAGCTCCTGAGAAAGGGACTGCCAGTGCAGACAGAGCTGCATGGTGCACTTAGTCACTCCTGCTGGTCTGTGGTGGATTAGGGACCCCTAGGTGAGCTTGGAAGCAGGAGATGTGCTGTCCTGCCAGGGTCTTTTTCCTGCAGCAGTAGGAGTTGCCGGCTCTAGGCAGCTGCCCAGAGCGTCCCTTACGATGTCCAAGCTGTGCATGGCTGTGTTGAGTTGTGAGCCGTGGTGTGCCCTGACTCTCCTCTCTTTCCAGAGGATTACCCCAATGGCACGTGGCTGGGTGACGAGAACAACCCTGAGATGCGTGTGCGCTGCGCCATCATCCCCTCCGACATGCTGCACATCAGCACCAACTGCCGCACCGCTGAGAAGATGGCGCTCACGCTGCTGGACTACCTCTTCCACCGTGAGGTGCAGGCCGTGTCCAACCTCTCGGGCCAGGGCAAGCACGGCAAGAAGCAGCTGGACCCACTCACCATCTATGGCATCCGGTGTGAGTGCCCTCGCATCTGCATGTGTGGGCAGGCTGGAGGGACTGGCAGACGGTGCACTGTGGGGTGCTGTTGGGGCCCACATTTTAGCATTAAGGAGATGCTGGTGTTAGGAGTTACTCAGCATAGGGTGTTTCCCCAGGACCTGTGCTTAGGTCGCTCTGGAGGAGAGGGGAGGACAAAAAGGAGGAGAGCCGGGCCTTCCCCGTGACTGTGCTGATCTGGCTATCTGGAGCTTCCCTCTGTGTGGGCAGAGCCCTGCCTGCCTCCTCCAGTGGAGCTCGACTGGGTGGGCTCGGGAGCGCTATGCCTGGCAGGGGTCGTCCTGCCAGTACCCAGTTCTGCTATACGCCCCCTCCAGGTCTGGATCTCCTGTAGGATGGGGTCGCGCCCCTCAGGCCCACACCTGTGCTCACGGGACCTGGTGCTCCAGAGATGCCAGTGAGTGCAGAGCTTGGGCGAGCATGGTGGGGTGGCCTTTGGAGTGACTTTGCATGGGAAAAGCTGGCCTGTCAACAGGGCCAGCAGAGAGGTTGGAATAGCTGCCAGGGACAGACCAGGGTTGCAGCATGGAGTGACGGAAGTGGACAGATTCTGGGAGTTCTGGAAGCAAGCAAGGCTTGGCTTCATGGAAACTTGCAAGCTCAGTTTCATCTCCATGTGCTGCTGAAGGTGGCCCGTCCTACATAGTGGTGACTGATGCCATAGACTTCTGGATGACAGGAAGGACAGTTGTGTTCATGTTGAAGCCCATGGACAGGCTGAAGCGTGTTTTAGTGGGAGCCTGTGGGAGACCCTGAGTTGTGTGGAGAGCTCTGAGACAGTACCTTACGTTTGCAGTTCCATCATGTCATACGTGCGCTTACACCTTTTATTTCAGGCAGGGGAAACCTGTGGGTTTTGTTTGTTTTTGAGTTGGTGTCTGTTGCCCAGGCTGGAGCACAGTGGCACGATCATGGCTCACTGCAGCCCCCACCTCCTGAGCTTAGGGTGATCCTTCTGCCTCAGTTGCCTGAGTAGCTGGGACTACAGGTTTATGCCACCACATCTGGCTAATTTTTAAATTCTTTGTAGAGACGGGATCTCACTGTGTTGCCCAGGCTGGTATTGAACTCCTGGGCTCAAGCAATCCTCCTGCCTCAGCCTTCCAAAGTGCTGGGATGACAGGCGTGAGCCCCTGTGCCTGGCTGATTTTCTTAAAATTGGGAAATTCCTGACTCAGTGTGTACATATCTGCTGTATTTGTCACATGTAACTCATAAAGAAGGAATAAGTAGCTCAGAAAATGGAGACACAGGGCTCACCCTCAGTAAGTCTGGAGCAGGGATGTGCCCCATGTGCCATCCCTGTGGCTCTCTGTCCCTAGCACATGCTGAAGTGCTGTTCAGGGAGTGGGTTGGGAGCTGTAGAGGAGGGGTGGGGTTTGGCATGACATAGCCAGTCTCCTAAAGTCACACTGAAGCTGTGCACTTGCAGCATGCATGCTGAGTCCTGGCCATGACTCTATGTGTTTAGTTTCAGCAGGAATAGTGACGAGGCGATAGCCTGGGCATGTTGCCCACTTGGCGAGAGTTGTACCTTAGATTCTCCGTCATCCAGAGGGGTGGGCAATGTCAGTGTGGGTAGAGCCACGCAGACAGGTCCATAGACCCCAGAAGGAGACGGTAATTCCTAAGAGCCAAAGCTGCCCGTCACAGGTGTTCAGAGTGGTTAGATGCTCCTGTCCTAGGGCCTTCAGTGTGCCCAGCACAGCCTGCACTCAGCGCAGGTGCCAAGGCCAGCGTACCTGCCTTGCTGGGGCCCTTGGGTGAAACTCCAGGTGGGCATGGTGGGGGCAGGAAGGAGCACCCATCTGTCGGCCCCCCTCCATTACTCACATGCCTCCCCAAGTGGGTAGCTTCCGTGAGCCTGGCTTCTTCACATGGGAGCTCAGAGCTTGCAGGCCTGGGTCTGCCAGCCACATGGCAGCTCTTGCGAGGCTGCGTCTTGTGGAGAGGAGTGCAGCACACCAAGTTCGCATCAATGCCTGGATCAGTCACCAGGGGCTCAGGTCCTTCACTGTGCCTCGCTGACCCTGGCTCCTGTGATCTTCAAATGGAGAGAAACCTAGTAGTGCAGCTGTGGGCAGAGACAGTGCCGCTGCCTGTGTCGGCCTCAGATAGCAACACTGCATGGCTCCCTTCCTCCAGAACTGAGTTCCTGTGGAGAGTGGAATGGGAGCCTGACCTCCTCCTGCCCGGCCTCCTCTCCGCCCTCCAGGCCAGGTACGCCTTTTGAAGACTGAAGTGCTGCTGCCTGCCTGTCAGATGGAATTGTTGAAAGTGTTTACCTCTCTCAAGGCCCCATCGGACTCATTGCTGATGTTGGAACTTTGGCTCAAGCAGGGGTTGGTGAGGACACAGCCATGGCCGTGCGACAGCCCTGCTGTTCCTGCAGGCCCGTGGTGGCGTCTGTGGCATCAGCTGTCGGAAACCTGCTGCTGCTTTCATTCAGCTGAGGCCAACTCACCGGGGAGAGGATTTTGACCTATGTTTCTCCCTTCTGCTTTTTTCCTTTTTTCCAGAGAAAAACTCCACATTTTGAAATATACAGTAGGTAATGTCGTTAAGTACTGTCTCCTCAAAGTGAGGGACACATGCTGTTTATGGAAAGAGGGAGCAAAGAGAATTAGTTTTTTAGGATAGTGGCTTTCTGAGGGCTCCCAGGGATAGGTGGCCCAGGATTTGGGCAGGTGACCTGTGTGTGTACTCTCTGCAAAAGTAGCGCACTGTTGTGACTTTGAAAAGTGTGGAGGGGTGTGGCGGCCCAAGCCTGTAATCCCAGTACTTTGGGAGGCGGAAGTGAGAGGATTTCCTGAGCCCAGAGTTTGAGACTAGCCTTGGCAACTTGGCGAGACCTCATCTCTACAATAAATCAAAAAAATTAGCTGGACGTGGTGGTGTGCATCTGTAGTTTCAGCTACTTGGAAGGCTGAGGCAGAAGGATCGTCTGAGTCCAGCAGGTCGTGGCTGCGGTGGCCATGAGTGTACCACTTCACTCCAGCCTGGGTGACAGTGAGACTCCAAAAAAAAAAAAAAGAAGACAGAAAAAAGAAAAGCATGGAGCAGTTTCACAGGGAATGAGTTACGGCGAGTGTGAGCACTTGTCCTTGTTTTGAGTTGAGAGTGTGGGATGTTACCAGGGACCACTGAGGCCTCTGCTGGAACTGTGCAGCAGAGTGAGGCCTTGCCAGTGATGACCAGAAAGGAAGATACGAACCAGAATGGGGTACCCTGCGTCTTGAAAGATGTCCCTGCATGTGCTGATGCGGGTACGAGGTCCTAGTGAGAACACCTTGCAGTTAGGGGGAAATTGGATGCATTTGCATGAAGTAAAAAGTTAAACATTCAGAGATGACTGTCAGTGGTTCTTTGTAAATTACCCAGTGCTAAGAGCAGGTGGTACTCTCTGGCAGAAAGCGGAGCACAATGGGGCAGCTCCACCTGCTC
Organism: Carlito syrichta; assembly: GCF_000164805.1. Taxonomy (NCBI): domain Eukaryota; kingdom Metazoa; phylum Chordata; class Mammalia; order Primates; family Tarsiidae; genus Carlito; species Carlito syrichta. The sequence continues at coordinate 311,020 of NW_007255996.1, read as the reverse complement.
TTATCTCCGTGGCCAGGCACTTCCCTATCGGATTCCTGTGGCTGCCATGGCAGTGTGCATACCGACACGGGATGTCTACAGTTCTGGAGGCCAGATGACTGAGATGGGATGTTGGCAGGACCTCGCTTCCTTGGCGGCCCTTGCCTCTCCCAGCGGCTAGATTGCCGGCACCTCCAGCCTCCTTGCCTGTGGGGCTGCCCCAGCCTGCCTCTCGTCATGCCGCATCTTCTCCTGCTGCCCATCTCTGTCTCTCCACTCCTTGTAAGGACGCCAGGCATGTTGGACTTGGAGTCCACACTATCTAGGCTGGCCTCCTCCTAGCCTAATTAATCACATCTGCAGATACCCTGGTTCCAAGAGAGGTCACATGCTGAGGGCCTGGGAAGGACAGGAGTTTTGTGGGGACACTGTTCAGCCCAGTACGCAGGATGCAAGTTCTTCTGGACCTTGTCATTGGGCTGTGAAGTGGTAGGGCTTTGCACGTGCCCTTGAGGCCAGAGCGTGGGCCATGCCAGGTGTGGGTATTTGTCATGTCTGTAGGGGACATTGAGAGTACCAGTGTGACTAGACAGGAAGGTATGGTTAGTGTGGGCTCAGAGTGGAGGAGTGAGACCAGACAGAGCCCCTTCTCAGCAGGTGGCTGGATGCTGTGCCCAACGATGGAAGGTTGTGGCCATTAGGGGCTCTTGTCACACACTGAGGCAAGTGTGACTCCATAGTTTTTTGTTTTTGTTTTTTTTTTGCATATGCAGTGGGTTATCACACTTGGAGAACATGTCCAGCATGACCTGGCAGCTGGATGCAGGAGCTGCCTAGGTGTGGGCCGTGTCCTACTGGCCCTGTGAGCACCTCCTGGCCAGCTCCCCCTGGGCCACGGGTGAGAGCCGCCTTTTGTTTTTCTAGGCAGCACTATCACATTAAGTCTGTAATTTCAAGAAATAAATTGTTGGCACTCGGTTCTCTGCATGACTTTCCCCTTGAACTTGAGAATGCATTAGCAGGGGTAGTGCCTTTCATTCCTTTGTGACTGATAAACCTCATGCCACCCACCAAGTGTGCGATGGTGAAACCCGCAGCTCCCTGAGTCTGTTTCCCACAGAACCTCTTAAGGCCTCTATGGCATGCTTACCGAGAGACAGGATCTGGGTTTACGATGGGACCACGAGAGTCAACAGTTGGCGGTGGACAGCAGAAGGCAACTGACATGACGGGTGACTGTGGTTCCTTGGAGCAGTGCCAGACAGCTTGCTGGAGAGGGGAGGGCAGCGCGGTCAGGGCTTATCTGACCTGGGAGGCTTGGTGGCCGTGATGAGGGGATAGGCTGTGAGAGGCGGGGGCTGAGGCAGCACCGGTGGCTTGTTCTGCAGGGGAGATGGATGCACCGCTCCTGGGAGGCACGTGCTCAGCAGCCAGAGGCCAGGAGGCTGCTGTCCCCTGTGTCTTAGACTCACACAGGTAGCACTATTGCCTGAAACTCCCACCATGTCTGCTGCTGGGAGCCCGCATGCTCATGGGGCCAAGGGGACTGTGGGAGCAAAGACACATGGGTGGGGGCTTCTCAGGAAGCCTATGGGGACTTCAGGTTCAGCTGCCTCCCCACCCTACCCGCTGGGTGCTGGGAAGCTGGAAAGTTAGGGCCGGTTCTCACTCCTAACAAGGAGTTTGACTTAAACAAATCACTTCTCTTTTCTCTGACTTTTGCCTCAAAACACAAGTGAGGGTAATCACATTCTAATTTCATGGTGTTTTTATGTACATCAAATGACATAAGAGATAAAATGCTTCAGCAAGTATAAAATCACAGTTACATTCAAGGTAGTCTTTTGATCACATTATCATAAGATTTCTCCTAACTCCATTTGCTCAGGGCTGTCAGTAAAGATAAAGGAAACTTTGGAAAAGTCAAGACCACAGCGACTCAGACAACATGGAGGCCAGGAGGCTGAGCCCCTCTGAGAAGTCAAGGATCCCTGCGGTGTACACCCCTAGCTGGTGTCTAATAGCGGCTTTCGGAGGGCAGACCCTGAACCCGTGTATGCAGCATTTGGGTCCCAGCAGACTTTCCTTTCCAGACCCGCAGCCCTTCGAGTGGGGCAGACATTTTTGCTGCTGATTCATTAGTTGGTTTTTCTTGGCAGTCCTCAGGGTGGCACTTGCCATCAGTAGGGCCTTGAGTTGCTGTTGGAAGGAATTATGTAACACAATGTCTTACGAGAAGTTAAGGCTGGGTGGTGTGCAACCCTATGAGTGTAGACTGTTTTCTTTAAAGTGTACGGTCCAGGTTTTGAATTGGCAATCGAGTTTCACACAGTTGAACTTGACTGCTGGTGTTTTGTTCATGTCCCATATTTTACACCCCACATGCTTTACACATACATTCCTTTCCATTACTAACAAGTTTTTCAAATTTTGTGTAAACCCAGTTCATTCCAAGGGGTGTTTGGAGATTTCCCCTGAGTATGAAGGTCTGGGGGAGCAGGAGATGGTTTGAGATGTTACTTTTACTGACAAGCGTCCCAAAGGAGATGCTTCAAGTGTGTGTGACTGCTCGTCTTGGCAACAGTTGTGGGTGGACTCCTTCATAACCATGTTCAGTATTGGGGTCTCCTGTAGCTACTTAATTGCCATTTTGACAGTTGGGCTCTCCTGGAGCACAGTCAGTATCTGGTCTCTGTAACCTTTTAACTGCACTTTTCATGACTGACTCCTTTGTGACTGTGGTGTCTTGTCACTGAGGTTGATCACTAGTCCAGGCTTAGTGAGGCCTCCCCCAGCACCTGGCAGCATCCCTAGCATATAGTAGTCACTCAGTAAGTACTCGTTGGATGATGATTCTGTGGTTGTTGCAGAGATGACCTGAGAATTAGAGGCCACAGTTGCTGCTTTGTGTCCAGACTTGCGTTCGTGTGTGACGAACCATGCTGCCAACACTCCCGAGGGCTTGTTCCTTCTGGTCCTGTCAGTCTTTCCTTCCTTTGACCTGGGGTAGAGATGTGTTGGTTGTCATTATATTTAGAGTCAAATGTGTCTTAAGCATGTACTCATAGAAAAAGTCAAGAAGTGTCTTTCCAAAACCCAAGAAACTTTTGATACTTAATATAGTACTTGAAAAAACAAACACTTCCTCTGCTGTGATTATTTCTAGTATTTTGGTCTCAATAGGAACAGATTTTTAGGGTTTGGGTGGTAATTTAACTCTGGGTAGATGGTCCCAGCTCAAGGCTCTTTGTAGTCAAAACAGGAAGTTTTCCAACTTAGTCTTTTTGTTATTTCAATTCCGAATTTCATCCCTTTATTTTCCTGTTGATCAGTGAAGTTGCATGAGCCAGCTGGAGGAGTCACTATGCTGGGGAGAATGTCATGGTTCCCACGTGGTGATCGATACTTCCTACTGCCATTTGGCATAGGGAAGGCGAGATGTGGTCTTGTGAGATACGACTGGGCTTGCAGTGGGGAGTCAGCTCCGGGACCCTCAGTTTCATCATGGGTGAGGGCCCTCGCTGCATGCTATCGAGTAGTGTTTCAGAGCTCTCTGTAAACAGAAGCGATTAATAACTGCAGGTACCTGGGGGACTTGGCTGCATGCAGGTGACCACTGAAAGACTGCAAGACCACTTGAACCTTTCTTGGGCCCTGCGACGGGGTGTGGGTAGTGGCCATCTGGCTGGGTGTGCAGGGGACCCCAGGGGTGAAAGCCCAGGGTCTGCCCGTCAGGAGCGTGTGTTCTAGTGGAGAAGGCATGGTGGAAAGGCCTCGGTCACCTACATAGGTGAACACACACCTGAGAACACCTTAGGCTAGGTGTCACCATTGCTTATTCAGCCAATAGTGAAACATTTACCATGTGCGAACAAACAAAGACTCCTGTGGTTGAGGGGTGCAAAGAGCAAGCACAGTAAACAAGTGACTTCTGAATGCTGGAAGGTAACTAGGGCTCCAATAACCAGGTAGAGGAGTATCAGATCTGGGGTGCTGAAGGGCGGGGGAGGGGCGGAGGGCGCAGCTGTGAGGAATGTGCGATGCTGAAGAAGTTGTTGCAATCTTGGTTGTGTTCTCCAGGCATTTGGGATGTTGAGCGCTGTGTGACTTCAGGTAGAGAGAAGTAGGAGATGGGAGTCTGGGAGCTGGCGAACCCCCTAGTGGGCGTGGGGTTCAGGTCACGGGCATTGGAAGGTACATTCCCAGAAGGAGCATGGGAGACATGTTTGCCTCTGATCTGGGTATGTTCCCTGGCTGTCCAATCGCTTCTCTTTTAACCTGGGACCCTGGGCCGCTTGCAGAAGGAGGGCCCTGATGTGCGGGCAGGCCTCACGTCAGGGGTCGAGGCTGTATGCCTGCTTTCAGTTCTGCGTGCTCCTGAGGAGGGCTTCACCTCGCTTTACCTGGCTGTGTCCCATAGGCCACCTCTTCTACAAGTTCGGAATCACGGAGTCTGACTGGTACCGCATCAAGCAGAGCATCGACTCCAAGTGCCGGACGGCGTGGCGGCGCAAGCAGCGGGGCCAGAGCCTGGCGGTCAAGAGCTTCTCTCGGAGGACACCATCCTCTTCTTCCTATGGCGCCTCAGGTATCCGGGCCTCCCCTCCCTCCCTCCCTTCCAGCAGCCCTGGGAACAGTCCAGAGTGGGGCTGGCCTTGAGGAGCCTGTGATGGAGGTGTCCTCCCCTGGGCAGGAGCACACATGCGGCTGTTCAGGGAGCGCTGCCCTCCCTGTCCCTGTGTGTCACACCTGTTCAGGGCTCCTCCTGGGTCAGAGCACCTGTGGGGCTCTTGGGTGTGTTCCAGGGAGGGGCTGTCAGTCTCAGTCCTTTTTGAGGAAGGTAGTCCCCAGGTGGAAGGAGGGTGGGCAGGGCCACAGCAAGTGCCCTTGTCCTCCCTCTGCCCAGCAGGCCACTCCTGCTGTCACTGGCATAGTCACCATAATGCAGTCATAGCCTTGATGCGTGATGTGTCAGTATTGCATGGTGACTGTGATGAAGGGGGTAGCTCTCAGCTGTTACTCCATTTTTTAATCTTGAGCTCATGGCCTCCATTAGACGTGTCCACAAGGTCATGGAAGAACCCCCTGGAGCTGTCTCTGGGCTTCCTGGAAGGCTGTTTTCCCTGGGAAGGTTTTCACCAGCGGTGACGATGTGACTTCCTATTGCCTTTCACTCGAGACATCTCCATTTCTTGGTATACATACTTGAATTAGAGCAGTCCTTTCCAGCTCCCCCCAGGAGCTCCCCGGGCCTCAGGTCTGGGAACCTGAGCTCTGATGGGCTTGGGGTCAGGTGCAAGGGCAGTGTGGGCAAGTTGCACACCGGCTCACCTGGTGCCCTCTGGGCTTCTCACTCTTCTGGGCCAGACTTCAAGAAGCGGTTTTCTCCTGGTTGTTTTGGTGGTTACTGGATACCGTCCCCTGGCCGTGACCAAGGGTCTTGGTGTGGGGGTGCTGCTGTGGGCCACACAAGTGGCACACCTGGGGCAGTGCTTTATGAGAGACATTGAGGAAGCACTCAGCGAGGAGTCCAGGCCCTTCTGCTGCAGTTAGGAGTTCTGTCTTAGGATGGGCCCTGGGCGTAGGGTGTGTGCACTTGCTGAGCAGAGCAGTCACCTGTGGCACTGAAAGGAGTGTGGAAATACAGTTCTCAATTTGGGTGTGCTCTGGAATGTTGGCACCCGGGCAGCAGGGAGCAGGCACAAAAGCCAGAGCTGTGGTAGATCCTGTTTCCATTGGAAATAGATCTTGCTAGAAATAGATAATGGAAATTTTAGAAGTGCATGTGGTATGTGGTATACTATAATCGCACCTATGTGACAACTTTAACTGTGGCCATCTCTGGGTCATAGGGTTATCATTTTATTTTTTCTCTTTATTTTTTTTAACTATAGTTTCCAAATTATTTCCAATAAACACTGCATTAGTTGTATGGTTTTAAAAAATGCTGTCTCAAGTTCAGGGGGAGGAGATTTCTGCATTCAGTAGTGACACAGGGCGGGAGCCAGGTTGGACATTCTTGCCAGTGAAATCAGGAAGACAATCTGTGAGTCAGCTGTTTTGAGCCAGTGGATGAGCAGCACGGGGTCCCAGGAGCAGGAGACGGGAGAGGCGGCCCTGCCGTGGACCCTGGATTGGTGGGGGGGTCAGGCAGGGCACAGCGTGTACCTGCATTGAGATGGACTGGGGCTCAGAGGGGCTGGGCAACTGCCCGGCAGGAGTCACATTCTTGAGAGGGTTTGTGAGCGGGAGCCCCTGAGTGCTGACTAGACTCTGGCCTACAGGTGCCTAAACTGAGCGTCCCTAAGCTTACACTGGGCTAGGCGGAGTTCAGATCCCCACCAGCCCGCATTGTGCTCTTGGGCGACTGGTCAGGGCCTTGTGCAGGGGTGCTGGCAGGCCGTGTCTACTCATGGCTACCTCTCGCAGAGTGAAGCAGAGCTTCCAGATGCCTTGGAAAGGTCACCCTCACTGATCCACAGCTGGCAGTTTACAAAGACAACAAAACCTAGACCCCCCCAGAGTAGGACTCACTGCGTCCAGCAAGAAGCCCGGGAACGTGCGCTGTGACCAGAAAACCAGGCCACAGAGAGAGTCTGCGGAATTCATAGGCCTAGACATTAAAATGTATGAGATGACAGTCGGGGTCAAGGGGCAGAAGGAACAGAGCAAGGAGAGCAATAGGAGATGTGAAGATTGCTGAGGAACCATGGGGGTGGAAAGCAAGGGTGTGCCAGCAAGGGTGTGCCTGCCAGGCCTGTCCCTGAGCTCGCCTTAAGGGGTGGTCTGTTTCTCCAGGGCAAGTCCAAGCCCAAGTCACATGACTTGTCAGGGACCTCACTGAGTAAGAAGCACTCATCACAGACCTGGGAACCACTGGCTGTGCTGGCCCATGTCATGAGGGTGCCAGGAGGTCTTGAAGGATACATTTAATGAGATGAAATTATGTAGCCAAACATGTAGCCTCAAAGCATTTGCAGAGGTGAAGATGTTATGTGACACGTGTGACCAGAGCTGCTTGTCAGCTGCCCTGTGGGGTGGCTTCTGCAGATTGGAAGGCATCCTCCAGGCTGTGGAGGTCTGCCCTGTCAGCAAGGTTGTGCCACTTGGGGCTCATCCAGCCCATGGTTATGTGGTAAGGTTTTGGTGCCACTGAGAACTGTCCCAGGCCCAGCATTAATGGTGGCAGTGGGACTGAGATTCTTGTCTTGGGGGAATGGCTGAAGGCATGGTCAGCGATTCTGGCTTCACAAGGCTTGACAGATCATAACATGCCTGGACAAGTGGCACATCATTAGAGAGCTTGTCGGCTTCACAGGTCCTGAGTGGGTCGATGTGGGGACAGCAAGCTCAGGGAAAGGACTCCAGCCTAGCTGGGGCTCATTATCTCCCCCCTGGGGCCCACGTGGCCTAGCACAGAGCTAGACGTGTGGTCAGTGTGCCGAGCATGTTCTAGACAAATAAGCAGCCTTGTGGGACATGCAGTGCTCTCCTCTGCAGGAGGGTGGCTTTGGACCATCTCCCCAGGGATTTAGGTGGGGGTCTCTTGGCCAAAGACGTTGCACAGAGTGGCCTCTCCAAGCTCGGAGTCACTGTCAACCCCAATTTTGATTTAGTCTACTGGGAACCCCCAAGGACCATGTGGCTGCTGCCCAGGACTCGTGGAATGAGGGCATGGGCCGCTAGCTGGGGGTCTGCCTCCCACTCTGCATTTGCCATCCAGTCACCCTCAGCTTCAAACTTTCATCTCTGCTAATGCAGCCTGGGGTTTTGTCACCTGTTTTTACATTTGTTATTAGTTTTTGTTTCTTTCTCAGGTACTTGTTTTTTTAAGTGGATGACAATGATTCAGTGCAACAAGAGCTGTGTTTCAGCTGTTTTGTTTCTTTATTTATAGAGACAACAGGGTTCTCCTAAGACCCAGTAGATTTGCGGGACTCAGTGTTCTCACCTCTTGAGGGCTGTGGAGAGACCCTGTGTGCACTGTCTTCAGGCTCTGGGCCCCTGGGCAGGTCCCTGTGTGGGGGATATCTGAGAAGCCCCCCAGCCAGCCTGAGTGGCCTTGGGAGAATGCCGACCAGCAGCATCTCACACTGCTGGGGAGGGTTCTGGTCTGGTGGCAGCCCCTTGGTGCCGGGCAGGGCTCCTTGATTTTCCATGTAGCCCGCTGCTTTCTAGCACTCTGGAGTGAGTCTCTGCCTGGGTGTTGGAGGTGGAGCGAACCCACGGGCGAGGCCGGAGTGAGGGTAGAGGCCAAGGTAGGGCTTTTGGAAACCATGCAGGAGCCATCCACATAATTGGATTCCTGTGGCTTTAGGTGTGTATTTATCTAAGAAGAAATAAGAATGGGTTTCTGAGCTGTCCTGTCCCCTATCATGCTCTCAGAACAGAACGCAGAGTGTGGGAGCTGGGGCTACCCGAGAAGGGGTCAAGAGAGTCTCGGGGGCATAGAGCTCATGCTTCTGAAAATGCTTTGCTTGGTGAACCTTGGCCAAGTTCACTGTTCTCTATTTCAGTATGCTCCATCCTCGCCTAAGTGAGGAAGCTGGGTGGGTGGCTGGTGAGGGGCTCAGAGATGTGGCTGTTGTTCTGTCTGCCTCTGTTCTTGGCCTCACAAAGCTAGTCTGACATTTAAGGGTGGTCTTGGTGACAGGAATGTTCCAGTTAAACATAATTAAGCCAGAATTGGACTAGTGTGGAATTGGTAGGAATTCCAGCTGGGCTTGTCTTGTTTACTTTAAACTCTCAGCAGACTGAAAAGGTCCTTCCAAGTAACAGCCGTGAGTGAAGCTCAGAGCCAGGGCTAGGCCCGCGGAAGGCCAGTGAGCATGCCAGTGTGAACACAAACTGGGAAGCACTGGGCCCAGGGATTCTAAGAAGTCCACTTAGGAAGCACCTGTGTTGGACTCCCTTCGATGGTAACAGTGTAAACTTTTATTTAGATTTTTAAAAATTTTTTATCACTCTAAATAACTTCATTTTTCTATTTAGCTCTATGCCTCCAGCACTTTCACAACAGTTTTCTGCCCCTGCAAGGAAAGTGTGCCGGCCTTGTCTTGGACACGCTTGGCACATGCGGTGCAGCAGCAGGCCCTGACGAGTCTTCCTTTTAGACAGCCTCATGGGTGCTTCAGGTCACGCAGCCTGTGAAGTTACCGGGTGCGTGTACAGTCTTGGTGTTCTCCTGCCTTCATGGAGTAAAGGCCAGCACACCTGTGCCGGGCTCAGCCGGCCGAGTTCTCTCCAGGCTGTCCTGTGGGAAACCTGTGTCGGCTACCCTGTGCCTACAGGCACATCCCTGCCTGCGTCCGTGTGTGTCGGAGTTTCAGGTCATCTGAAACAAGTCAGTGATTTTCCCACATGTCTTGCTGGTGGGCTGAACTGCAGGTGGGCCTGGAGCAGGGGGCCAAGGTACAGTGTTGCAGAAACCAGCCCTTAAGGGCCCCCTCTGTGCACACATGTGCAGCTGCCTCTGACCCTGGTGCAGGGAAGCCTTGAGTGCTGCCTTGCTGGGGTTTGCCTTCCCAGGCCCTCCTGGACTCATGTCAGGGACGCCCTTGTCTTGTTGCTTGCCATAGCTCATGACTTTTGTCCTGGGAGCAAGTAACCAATGCACTAGACTTTGCTATCAGTATAAATTAAAAATGGAATTATGAATCTATACTGTTATTAGGTTGGTCTTCATATTGTGCAGTTGTAGTGCGTTACTGATTAAATGGTAATTTCAATACTTTGAATCTTAGATTTGGAAACCATTACATCATACCAACAAATTGTCCTCTGTGTGTGTGTGTGTGTGTGTGTGTGTGTGTGTGTGTGTGTGTGTGTGTTTAAGAAGCCTGAGGACTGCCATTCTTCCTGGTTTTATTTTTGAACCATTTGAGAACTGTCAAAATCAGCTGATTTTTACTAACATTGGAGCAAAAATTATTTGGGAGTATGCTTAGCTCTGTGGTTCCTTGTAGCAAGCCAAGTGGCCTTTATGTACTTTGTTCACATGCCTCTTTAATGAAGTTTGAAAAAGTGTGTTCTTCCTTGCATATTTTTAAAATGATGTTTAAAAAAGTTGGCACCTAAGATTTTTAAATATAATTTGAAGTAATTGAAAAGGAAACAATTTTCAGTATACTGCAAGTGTTAATGTTTTATTATATTACTTTAAAAAATGTATTCAGTGGAATCTATATACCATGGCAATTTGATACCTACTATTAGCTATTTAAAAATACATGAAGGGCTTTTCTGTAACAATCAGAAATTTTACATCTTTCATTTTTCTCCTTCCACTTATATGAACATTCTACTTCTGTCATAGAATTTCATCCTAACACATTCGCGACCGGCAAATTTTTCACTTTCCTAATACTGAGAGTGGTTGAAAATAAAAAAAAAATATCTGAAACTGGTTGCTGCAAACTTCTGTCATTAAGCACAAGTGAAATGGTCTTTTCTAAATGGTCATCTTTTTCACAGTACAGCTGAAAGTTGCAAACATATTCATTATTTGCCTCAGACACCACTCTGACGAGCATTCCATACTTTGTATTTTCATTCAGATTATAAACCTGAAAAGACAGTCTTCCACGATGAGGTAGCTTGGATTCATCCAAGGAAAGTTCTTGTTCAGGTTTGTACACAGTGTTGAACTTATTTAAAACATAATTTATTATGGGTTCAATTTTGCATAATCTGCTTGGATTTGGCTGCATTTCTGTATTACTGGAAAAATGCAAAAACTGCAATGTTAGTAGGAATCTATTTCGTGTCATTATTTTTGAGTAGAAAGGTGGCACGCTGATGAACATGTGGACCTGTCATCGTGTATTGCGGTTTCCTTCACATGTCCCGTCACTCTAGCTAATGCTGGCGAGTTTTTCATCTCAGACACTATAGCATGGCTCCGCTTTTTTTATTTCTTTGAACATTGGCTTCTGTGGCGCATCTGATCCTAATATCTGTCAGTGTAATTGCAATCATTTCTATAAAATCATCTCCAATAAATAGTCTGACAACTTCACTATACTTTGATGAACATTTGGAAATACCGTGACAACTGGGTTACCAGCAAACACTTCTGAGTTTCTTTTGGATCATGTTTTGTCCACTCAGTGTCTGATTTGTTTTCACCAGTATGAGATTCACCGCTGCAGATTATCTGCGTTTTTATTTCTTTGTTTACACGACTGTATCATTAAACCACTGTCTGTCTCACTATCATTGATAAGTTTGCTGGATTCACTTGCAACCTCAGAAATCTCATCAGTATATATTTCTTCATTTCCTATAATTATGGTAAATTATTTTTAACACTGAAATATGAAAGCCCTGAAATATCAGAATACAAGTATATGGCACTAATTGCAACAAAATAATGACCAACTTGCAATTTTTACAAACTAAGGAAATCAATAACAACATTGCACAGTTGATATCAGATAATCGTCTCAATAACTTTCTCCTTGCCTAACTATCACTTCAAGCAAAATATAACATACATATGACAATGGTGCAGCATTCAGAAAACAGAATTTGCAAAGATGTAAATTCACGTCAGTGGCAACCAGGAACAGAATTTGGAATGACACGAATTCATGTCAGTGGTCGTGAATGAGTTAAAACAGCATATGCTTACATTTTTAATTGATCAGTCATTATCATTCTCTGCAACAAAAGTGTAGGTGTACATTGAGTTTTGAGCCCTGAGTCCTGCGTGTCCAAGAGACTGTGATAAAGATGTCATTGTGATTAAGGTTGATGCGTGATACATCAGAACAAGTGACCTCATTCCCATCACACCTCTGGGAGCGAGAGACTGGACCTCTCCTCTGGGTAGCTTCAGTGTCTGTGAACAAACTCCACTTCTTGCTCGTTCAAAGCAGGTTGACCACCAACTGGAATCCTGGCTGTCGTTGTTGGCAGCCACATCCTGAGGGACTTGGTCTGTTTAGATAAGTTGGTGGGGATGGGGCTCTGTCATCCTGGTATTCCACTGGTCTTAGACCCTCTGCTTTCTGTGTCCAAAGCCTTAGCCCCCAAAGCTTGCTGCTGACATCTAGAAACACGAGGCACACAGCCTGGTTGGGGAGGGAGGCGCCCTCTCCCTTCTGTGGGAATCGCGTGTCAGGCTGAGATGCGGTGGGTGAGTGCTATGTAGCGCTGTCTGTGGCTGACGCGCACTCCTCGTCCCCACAGAGCCGACGCTGGGCACGTCACCCCCTGCTAGTGAGCTCCAGCAGCCGCAGGCCCTGCACTACACCCTGGCCAACGCACAGCAGGTGCACATCCACCAGATCGGAGAGGACGGCCAGGTGCAAGTAGTACGTACCCTCAGCTGGGGCGGGGAGGATGAGGGGGCTGTGGGCGGGCCGGGGTAGGCACAGTTAGGTCTAAGTAGTACATACACTTAGCTGGGCGTGGGGAGAGGGCTGTGGGCAGGCCGGGGCAGGCACAACCAGGTGCAAGTAGTACGTCCCCTCTCAGCCATGGCCTGGTGTGGGCACAGCCAGCTTTCACTGAGGCCTGGACACTGGGGGTGTGGGAGGAGGGGCAGGTGCCCACTGACAGCAGAGGCATCATGGCTATGCACACTGACATCCCATGGCTGTGGCAGTCACCACATGGCCTTGCCCTGGAAGTGCATGTGGAGCCTTGGGCTCATGCAATCCCCTCATGTGCAGCATGGCAGGCAGGCGGCTCCAGGTTGGGCTGTCTGAGTCCCTGCTGCTGCCTGTGTTCCTAGGAAGCATCGCCAGGATTCTCAGTTCCAAGCACCAGCACCCTCTTACTAAGGACAGATGTCCTCTGGGGGTCAGTGGCCAAAATTTGACACCCTGGCTTCTTTTGGAGTGTCTCAGGTGTGCCACTGCCCTGGGATGTTGTGTCATGTCTCCCCCCCCCCCCCGCTGCATTCTCCTGTGATGGGGAATTTTGTGGCCAGCTGTGGTCAGTGCAGTGGACTGGGAGCCAACTCCCCAGGAGGGTCCTCCAGAGCTCTGCTTGGGTTCTGTGACACAGCTGTAGGGGACGCCCGAGAGGGAGAGAGACTTTGCTGGAGAACTAGAAGGTTTAAGTGCACCCTGGGACTTGCTGATGTTTTCACCTGCACAGACCTTCTTGATGACCACTGAGTGTCTCTCATTGCTCGGGCATCTCCTGCAAACAAGACCCTCTCCTGATGAGAGGGAGGCGGGATTCCCACTCCATGGCCTCAGCATGTGGCCTGGAGCGGTGGTCCACAGATGCCAGTGCTTCCGTTGGCTTCCCTCCTCTTCCAGAGACTAGCTGGTTATGAATAGTGAGCTTCATACGCTTATTAAACTCATTAAGTTGACATTCACAAAGGCAGTTGTTCTCCTCTTGTTAGTAAGAAAGTTCTTTGAAAGAAGTCCAGAATAGATAACTTTGCCATAAGTTTACATAGAGCGGTCTATGGGAGTTTATTTTAAGATCCATTTTGACTAAGATACTATAATTGATCTTAACCCAAATGCTGAGAAGCAATAAGATAGAATTTCAAATAAGATAATGACTCTTCATTTCATTTAGCTAAGTTAAGGTTTACAGGACTATTTGTCTGCCTGTATCTATAAACATAAATACATTTTAGTTGGATTCTTTGATTTTTTTTGGAACCACATTTATGAGTGTTTTACTCAAACTGTTTAAATAGTCATGAGTGTTTCTTTGATTTTAAAAAAGCTGCCTGACCTGTTGTCAGTGTAGACACACGTATGTGCCCTTGCCCCAAGTCACACACTGCTGTGTGGCCTTTCTCATGTTCCTGAGAGCTAGAGGACTCTCCCTGGTGTTTTCATCAGGTTTCTAGTCTCTCCAGAGTGAAAGGAGAATCAAGAAAACATTGTCATTCTAATTTTCTGTTCCTCCTTTTTCTATATATCAAACATGTTCTTAAGTTTGCCTGTTTAGGGACATTTAAAGACTTAACACGTGTTTACAGAGGGCTGTTGCTCATTTAAGAGGTACTGAAAAATGTTCTGTATATGGTACACAGTGGCTCCTCTTATCTGTGGTTTCATTGCCCAAGGTTTTAGTTACTGCAGTAAACCATGGTCCAAAAATATTAAATGGAAAATTCCAGAAATAAATAATTCATGTTGGCCATGCATGGTTGCTCATGCCTATAATCCCAGCACTTTGAGAGGCCGAGGTGAGAGGATTGCCTGAGTCCACAGGTTCAAGACCAGTCTGGGCAACTTGGCAAGACCTCATCTCTACAATAAATAAATACAAAAATTAGCCAGGCTTGGTGGCGCGTGCTTGTAGTTCTAGCTACTTGGAAGGCTGAGGCAGAAGGATTGATCGCCTGAGCCCAACAGGTCGAGGCTGTGGTGACTGTGAGCATGGCCCTGTATTCCAGCCTGGGTGACAGTGAGACTCTGACTCAAAAACAATTCATGTTCATGTTTTAAATTTGTGTTGTTCTGAGTCACCTGAGGCCTCTCATTGTCCTGCCTGGGATGAGAGTCCGCTGTTGCCCAGCATGTCCAGCATGCCCAGCTGTAAGTGGGGATATCTAAGAAGAAGCATGGTTTCCCAGGGCCGGGTCTGTCCACAGTTTCTGGCATCCACTAGGGGTTTCTTGGGACGTATCCCCTAGGATTCAAGAGGGACTGCTGTGTCCTAAGAGGTTGGTTTATTGCTGTAGCTTAACAAGCTTACATCACCCACATGCTCTTCAGGGTTTGGTTGTCTTTATTTGAATTGTGAGCAGATGGTAGAGAATGTTCCGGAAAACGGCTGTTGCTTCTTCTGGTTGTGATTTTCTTCTGATGCTTCTTGGTGTCTTTTCTTGCTGCGGATCCCACAGGGCCACCTCCACATCGCCCAGGTGCCTCAGGGGGAGCAGGTGCAGATCACGCAGGACAGCGAGGTGAGTTGCCCTCACAGCCGTGGTCTACTTCCGGGCTCACCTGTCCCCATGTGGCAGGCAGCCAGGAGTCTCAAGAGGATGTGAATGCAGCCTGCAGCCACAGACCTACCCCTCCTGGGCACAGGCGGCAGGCCTGTAGCGTTTGTGGCAGGCCTGTAGCGTTTGTGGCCTACATCTCCACAGCCCCTGGCCTGTCCCTGTGAAGACCTTCTGTGTTGAGGGTTTCTCTGTTGGCTGGAGCGTGCCCTGAGCACCTTGTCTCCCCATCCGGCCTTGCCCTTCTTGGCTAGGGATGAGCCCAGCATGGTGGAGCTGTGTCGTCACACATGGTGGCCTACACGCTTTCTTCACCTCTGACGCTGGCCTCCCCTTCAGCCCAAGGATGGTGCCCACTTCATGGGGTGGTGGGGAGTCGTCCTGGGAGCACATCTCGGTCTTTGGCACACCGTCTCAAGGTCGTGAGATCTAGGCATCTGGTGTCAGGATGTTGTTCTCTTGTCAATGTTAGTCAGTGATAAAGACAGTGTAGGGAGGCCTTTCCAAGTGCACACATACTGCTGACACATGTGTGCCACGTTCCAATCATGGCACTGTTGGCGGCCAGGCTCGGTCACACGTTCAGGAGCATGAGCCCATCAGCTGTAGGGACCTGGTATGTGAGGGTCGGGGTGGTAGTCTGAGCTGGATTGTTGAGGCCTGCTGGCCACGTCCTTCTTTGTCATGTGCCTGGCTTGCTGGTCCACAAGCCCTCGGCAGGACTGTCTCCTCCTGGGTGACTGGTGGCCATCTGTTGAAGGGCCTCCCTACTGTTTCCTAGATGCAGGTGGCAATGGATATAGTGCACGTGGCTTCACTGGATCGTGTCCCTGGCCGCTGAGCAGAGCACATGTATTGTGACTGTGGTATGCTGGGGGGTGGAGTGTGCCCGTCTCTAGGCCGTGACAGTGGCACCAGTCTGGGCATGGCTTGCACGATAGTGTTGTCACAAGGGTCTCAGGTTCTCACCTTCTCAGTGTGGACACAGATGGGGCCCAGTGGTGCCCAGGAAGTCCAGGTGCAGGTATGGGGGCAGGTATGGAGGGAGGCACAGGGGGGAGCTGGGGCAGGGCTTGCTGCCACATGCGGGCCCTCCCTGAAGCACCTGTGGGATGTGGGTGCTGTGGGCAGCCGAGGAACTAGAGGCCCAGCCTTCAGGGGCTTATGGAGTGCCCAGGAGGTCAAGCCAAAGTGACCATTAGGCAGGTGAGGGCATGTGCACGCTGTGGGATGAGAAGAATGGGATATGGGGGACTGTATCTGATGGTGGTGACTTTAATTTGGATCTGGCAGGCTTTGGACATCAGAAGTTACCAGCGTGTTCTAAAAGGGTGCACGTAGGCAAGGGTTCTGAGGGAGTGAGGCTGTTGTGGGGTCATGTGGGACGGGGGCAGTTGGTCAGTGAGGGACTCAGACACTCATGGGCAGAGTCAGGTCACTGACGTGCCAGGCGAAGGGGTGGATGGAAGCATAGGAGCAGGAGCAAGCGCGAGCAGAGCACAGTGGCCGCAGGGAGGGAGGGCCTTGTGGGGGTGGTGAGGGAGTTGGGGATGCGGCGGTGGGCAAGGGCCAGTGCAGGTGTGCATGGAGGGGCGGGGGAAGGGCTGGTTTTCGAGGCACGGACAGCTGAGCCGGGGAACAGAGCAACCCTGGAGGCCTCGCCAAGATTCTGGGACACTCCAGAAGGCGTGCACATTTGGCTAGCTTGCTTGACTTGCTGTAATCATTTGAAATGAAGGAAATTAATAACGTGGGAAAAGGAAGACCAGCCCATGTTTACTTTTTCTTGTTTATGCTAAAAAGGCTTTAGATTACTTCTTAAATTTTAATTTATTATTTTGCCATCTTCTTCGGTTTGCAAAACAGAATTCATTTGGTATATATAATTCAGTCTTTTCTGTTTTCATTAGGAATTGAGTACAATAAATAAGAAATTACTGATTATGTTAATACAATATTGTGATAAGTTACAGTATGCAGTCTTCTTATCACAACAAATTCACACCTTGTTTGTTTAAAGTTAAGTATTTAGTTAGAGCAAGTATATCTGCAAGGAGACGCTTAACAGATCTACCAGACTTAAAACAATCCTTTTTTAGAGTAAAGGAAAATGGAGTTTTGGCCAGGCGGGCTGGCTCACACCTGTAATCCCAGTGCTTTGGGAAGCCAAGGTGGGAGGATAATTTGAGGCAAGGTGTTCAAGACCAGCCTGGGAAATATGGCAAGATCTGTCTCAAACATTTTTTAAAACCCCCCTCCAAAAAAAAAGAAAAGAAAATGAATTTCCACCTGCTGATACCTTAGGAGCTTTGTCGGTTGTGATTAGGTCGTATGGTCATGTAAGATGTTTTGTGGGGGAAGGTGGGTAGGCCTCACTGCTACTTCTTGTATTTCTTGTGAGTTGAACTTTGTTTCAAAATAAAGCCAAAAAAAAAAAAAAAAAAGGCATATTCATTTGGAGTCAGGGTGGGGGGGAATAGGTACAGTGCTTTTTTGAGTTGTTTTGTTTGTTAGTCTTTACAAGAAAAAATAATACAACTCCTCTTAAATATTTTGTGTGGGGCTTCTATTACTACCAGAGGCAGATCTGTGTGGCATAAGTGTTTTCTGCGTGGTCCCAGATGGCAGGTGTGTTCTTGTTCTGTGTGCAAATGTGCTAGTGTCTCTGTTCTTGACATTTCCCCTTCTTCCCTCTGCAGGGCAATCTCCAGATCCATCACGTCGGACAGGACGGTCAGGTGGGTGGCCCCTGTCCTCATCCATGCCTGGCCTTTCTCAAGGGTGGGGGTTGCCCCGCTATGGTTGGTGGCTCTTGGGAGGGAACTGTGAGCCCCAGAGAGATGAGTTTTTCTCAGTGGCCACACGGATGCCGGGAAGAGGAGGAGGAGGAGGGCGGGCTCTGGGCTGCACTAGCTTTCGGGGGGATTCATGGCAGTGTTTACCTGACATTGGGAACTCTCTGAGCTCAGCACTGTTTTCCATGAGTATCACATGTGTGTGGGGAAGGATGGTTTGCTCCGTGTCTGTTAGGAGAAGGATGGTTTGCTCTGTGTCCTGCTGAAAGGCTTACACCACTTGCCTGATTCCTAAACTGAGTCAAAAAGAATGACATTCATTGAACACACTTGGCATGAGTTGTCTTTAAGAAAAAAAATGACATTTCTACCTGGAGTCAGGCTGGGAGACGGACATGGTGCTTTTGAGTCGGCTTGTCTGTAGGGCTCAAAGCGAGGGCCTTGCTGTCCAGGGTCTAGTGGAGCATCTGGTGGTCTTGAGGGCTCGGGTTTCCTTCTGTGAATGGTTTCCATGAAGAGACTGTTAGCACTTCCGGGTCGTGGTTCAAGAGCATCTAAGTGATCTGCCTTTTTTATGAAACGCAGCTTGGATATTGGCAGTGAGAGCTACACACAACTCACGTAACATCAAGACACCATGCTCGTTATTTTTCACAACCAAGTTCATGTTCTTCGAGAGGTCTGTGTGCATTCTTGTGGTGACATCCAGGGCCCTGGTGACATCTGCCCATGACGCCAGGTACCACTGACACCAGACGCTTCACAGATGAGGGGCCAAGGGCATAGGCATCACTCGGGTTTTCTCTTGACCCTGGGAGGCGCCGTGGGCAAAGGCTGCAGACCCTCAAGGACTGGTTTAAATCAGAGTTTCTTCATTTGAAAGTTTCATCTTAAAATACTGATGGGGTTTTCATCAGATAGTCCCACAGCATTGCTAGTCTACAAACATAAGAGTTGCTGCTTTGGAACAGAGCCAGAGACATGCGGCATCAAAGGAAATCCACAGTTGTTTCTTCTGTGCTCATGCCACTGTGATGATGAGGCTGCAGTGACTAGTCCGTGGCGGAGAGACCATGGTGATGAGGCCATAGTGATGAGCCTGTAGTGACAAGGCTGCAGTGACCAGACTGTTGCAGTGACCATACTGTGGAGGTGAGGCTGCAGTGATGAGGTCATGGCAGTGAGACTGTGGTGATGGGGCCATAGCGATGAGGCTGTGGCCACTAGGCTGCAGTGAGGGGGCCATGGTGGTAAGGCTGCAGTGACAAGGCAATGGTGATGAGACTGTGCCCACCCAGCAGAAGCTGGGTCCTTGCCGTCTCTCTCACGGTTCTCACAGCAGTGGGGCCAGCACCCAGGCAGGAGTCCATCTCTCTGTGTTTATGGCCGAGTGGTCTACATGTGTGCTGGGTGGCGTTCCACCATAGCTATGATGCTGCTGGACTCTAACATGTGAGGACAGTAGGGTGTGTTACCTTCATGTGTCTTTGTTTCTGTCTCTATTCCTAAACAAAATCTACTTGGAGTCCTAAAGCTGCCTCCAGGGGTTTGTACGCTTTGCGTGTAATGCTAATGTTAGGGTTGTGGACAGAACACTCCCAACTCTGCCATGCGGGTAGAGATACCAACCTTGTCAGTGGGCGTAGCGGGTGCATGAGCACCAGACCCAGGCTAGACTCAGGAGGGACTGACTGGCATCGGAGGAAGCTCTGTCTGTGTCCTCTGGGGGGACGTCCTACACGCCGCTCCTTCTTCCCTTTCCTGCTGCCTTGTGGGCCTGTTCACTCTGTCATCCTTCCTTCCACCTCATTGGGGGCTGTTTGTGCACTACCCAACTTTTCTCTGAGCAGTCTCTGTACAGAACAGGTGAGGCTGCCCCATGACCCTTCAAGGGTGATGAGTGAGCATGTGTAACTCGTTGGTCTTTCCTCTCACTAGCATCATGTTTGTGGCACAATTCAGAGTCCGAGCCCAAGTGGTGGCCAGAGCTTATACTTACAGTGCTGCGGGACCTCCCTGCCTGGCACCGTCTTCTTTAGAGGATACTGCTTTCCGATTTAAACAAACAATGTGTGTTCCTGTGAAGCCGCCTCTTCCTGTCAAGTCTATCGAGTTAATCCTTTCTTGTTTTCCATGTGGGAATTCTGCTTTTGTTTTATCGTCGGCCAGTTCTTGTTCCCGTGGTGTTACCCGGCTCACAGTGTCTTTGTCTTGTGGGTTGGCCAGATCTTTGTGAAACCAAGCCATGTTTCTAAAGGCAGCAATACCCCACTTACCTCGCGTGGCTACTGGGGCTGCAGGAAGCTTGCTTGGGCACATGGCCCCGTCTCTTGCCATCCGTGCCTAGGTCTATGGGAGGAAATGCATGTGAATCCGGGATCTGTCTGGTGGCACAGCAGTGGCAAAGCCCCCGCGACAGACGGTCTTTGCCAGTCTGGGGGGTGAACTCGTGTGGGATTCATAAGACTTGGTGGCCCAAAGTGCCTTCCTGGTGTCTAGGGAAGTCTGAAGGCTGTCAACCTGAGGAGGAGAACTTGGAGATACATGGAGGGTCGCTGTCTTCACATCAGCCTGGAATTAACTTGTACCCCACTGGCTGAGTGTTGTTTAAGAATGGTTATGTGCCAATGACTCGCAACCCTGCAGTGCAGCAGCGAGCAGCCCTCCCTCCCTCTCCTGCCCACTGCTCCCTGACCCAAGTCCTCCTGGGCCCCGACCCCACTCCGCTTTGCTGTGTTCAGGCGACATGCCACTTCCGCGTGTTCTGCTTCTGAGGTGACTGTGCTGGTACTTCTCATGGTGGACTGCTTTCTAAGTCAGTGGACAGCTTCCGGGAGGCAGCCTCCCCCTCAGAGGACGGCTGCTGTGCTTGCTCCTCTGCCAGGGCTGGTCTGTGAGGCCACATCAACAGCACAGCTATCAGTTTCTAGAGGGTCTGGTTTCTTTGCGCTGCATCCTGTTGCTGGTTAAGACTTTCTTGTGCCGTATTTGCATGGGCCTATGCCATCATTTTTTTTGAGGCATATTTTTTTTCAAATTAAGTATCAGAAGATCCTCGTCATCCCACAATTGCCATTTGCAATCTGAGTAGAAAATAGAAACACAGCATGCTTTGCAGCAGCGGGTCAGCTTTATGTCTGCGGGCTCTTGCTTTTCTTCTTTGCTGAGAAAGGAGAGGTGAAGACCTTTGCTCGTGCCCCTGCCTTTCTGTTCTGTCGACTTGGGCCTCAATGTTCCAGGAGGGCCCCTGGCCTGCTCCCCCTGTTGCTTGCAACCCCCACATCCTCTGGCTTCTCTGTGGACAGTCTTGGTGCTGGCCTGCAGGGACGGTGGGTCTCCCAGCCACCTTTTGGCTCTGAGCGTCCCCCACCTCCACTCCCACCCAACCAGGGCTGTCCGCTGACAGGCTCTCTGCGTGCTGGCATGACCTATCACCCAGGGTGCCTCTTCGGTTCTGATCAGGATCACTGAAGGGAGGTGGCACATGTGGCCCAGTCAGTTCCAGGTTCTGGTGGCAACACCAAGGTGTGCTTGGGAAGCAAAGCCAGAGTCTGTGGGAAGGGCCCAGAGAGCCACCTGCACCGAGGCCCCAGGATGGAGTGAGGGAGGCTGTGCTTGAGGGGGCAGAGGCCGCAGGTCCTGGAGCTGCATGTCTAATGAGGGCGGAGGGAGCCTTCTGTGCTTGGCTTCCCAGTGCTTGGAGCAGCGGTAGTGTTCAGTGCATCCAGTCATGGGCAAGAAGGATGGAAAAGATCAGCAAGAAAAGACCTAGAGAGAGCCATTTGGGAAGACATGTTTCAAGGGGTAGACCGTGACAAGCAGGGGTGGGCTCACCGGGCGCATGGTGCCCATCGCCTCCTCCAGCTGCCCTCTGTGGCCTGGGGGCCCCACCTCCCTCAGGAGGGCCCGCGGTCACGTCTCTGCCTGCCAGCTGCCACAGCAGCTCCTCCTCCAAGGCATCTCTGTCTTCATTGTCCATTTTGGCCCTCGGGAGATGCTGTGATGTCCATTTCAGTGACATGGGTTAAAAGCTGGGAGAGACCAAGGGACTCCCTGGGACACCGGAGTGTAAGCTGCAGTAGCACCTCTTGAACACACTTTTGAACCGCCCTGCTGGCTTCTGCGAGTTGTGCCCTATCCGCTCTGGAGTGAACTCGCATGAGACACCAGCTCGAGCTGGTGGAATAGGGCCCTTCACGAGGAGCCTCGACCATGAGGAGCTCCATGAGGCAGAGCCCCTGTGCATGAGTGTGTGTTGTTCCCTGCCTGCTCTTGGCGTGCAGGGTTGCTCCCCACCCCAGTCTGCTCTGCTGTTTTTGGGGAGCAGTGGACAAGCCAGCTGTTAGTCTCAGCCCTGAGCCAGCCTGGGCTCCCACTGCTTTGGCGCATTTGCGGCTTTGCTTCAGGTGGGTCTCATTGAGAGTCAGGCTCTGGGAGCAGTCATGCCGTTAAGCTGGTTGAAACGTGTTGATTTCCTTGTCCCATCTGACCGTAGGCGCTGGGACTGGGAAGGTCTCACACTCTTGTGCATTCCCCACGGGTCTTCGGTTGCTCAGCAAGTTTTTTTTTTTTTAGTCAGGGTCTCACTGTGTCACCCAGGCTGGAGTGCAGTGGCTTAATCATGGCTCACTGCAGGCTCAACCTCCTGGGCTGAGGCAGTCCTTCCACCTCAGCCTCCCAAGTAGCTGGGACTACAGGCACGTGCCACCATGCCTGGCTAATTTTTTGATTTTTTTTTTTTTGTAGAGATGAGGTCTGGCTATATTGCCCAGGCTGGTCTTGGACTCCTGGGCTCAGGCAATCCTCTCACCTTGGCCTCCCAAAGTGCTGGGATTGCAGGCATGGCCCACCATGCCTGGTCTCAACAAGCTTTTTAAAGTGACCGTTTTGCTGTCCTGGGAGTGAGTCTCTTAGAAGGGTGCCCTAGCATAACTGTGGAATGGTTTAGGTGGATGTGATTTGCCCATAAGTGTAAGTTAAGGGATTGCAGGGCCTGTTTGCATAGAGGGTAGGCCCTGTGCAGTGAGTCCAGCCAGGACATCATGAACCCCAAGGAGGACTCTGAAAACAGGAGAAGTGACCTCATATGACAGCAACTCACCACGTGCGAGCTGAGTGCTAGATGAACAGCGCTAGGTGTGAGATCCTTCCTCGTTGAGGAGAGTTCAGTGTTCAGACTGAGCATTGGGTATAGTGGAATTTTTCATTGGGTGTTGATTTCCAAAAGATTCTGAACATTCAGAGCCATGGAACGGCCCGTCCTTGTGCTGGAAGAGGCTGACTCTGGCACCCACAGGCTGCCCCCACCGCGGCTCCCAGCACAACCCAGCTGCCACTGACTCCTGGGCCAGTCTCCTTTCCGCCCAGGCCTCCCTGCAAGAAAGAACTCAGCGCACACATGGAGACCTGCCTTCCCATGGACACTGGGTCATCCTCAGCCCTGCCTGTCCCGTGTCCAGCTGCTGGTGACACCAGGAACCTGCCTCAGTATTCCCAGGGAGTGACGTCAGTCCTGAAGTGACAGAATCCTGATCTGTATTCACGGCTCCAAGAAACATACTAAAAACAGAATTTTTATTTATTTATTTATTTGAGTTGGAGTCTTTCTCTATTGCCCAGGCTGGAGTGCAGTGGCATACTCATGGCTACTGCAACCTTGACCTGCTAGGCTCAGACGATCCTTCTGCCTCAGCTTCCCAAGTAGCTGGAACCACAGGCATAAACCTGGCTAATTTATTTTTATTTATTGTAGAGACAAGGTCTCACTATGTTCCCTAGGCTGGTCTTGAGCCCCTGGCTTCAGGCAGTCTCCACCTCCCAAAGTGCTGGGATCATAGGCATGAGCCAAGACGCCCAGCAAAAAGAATTTTTAACTATTGTGTTTATAGTTATTTTTCTTAATCTTGAATGTGATATTTTAAAAAGCTTTTTAATATGATTCAAAAACAATCATTTTTTGATTTATCAAAGTTAGAAAGTATATTAATATTTACAGTGTAAGCTTCACATCGTTAAAAAACTTTTTTCTTTTCTTTTTTCTTCTTTCTCCTCTTTTTTTCTTTTTCTCTCTTTTTCTTTTTCTTTTTTTTCTAGTTTCTTTTTCCTTTCTTTTTTTTTAGTCAGAGTCTCACTATCTTAGTGTCACTCAGACTAGAGTGCAGTGGCACACTCGGCTACCACAGCCTCTACCTATTGGTCTCAGGGTGATCCTTCTGTCTCAGCCTTCCAAGTAACTAGAACTACAGGTGCATGCCACAAGGCTGGCTAATTTTTCTTTTATTGTAGAGACAACATCTCGCCAAGTTGCCCAGGCAGGTATTGAACCCTGGGCTCAGACAATCCTATCACCTTCACCTCCCAAAGTGCTGGGATTACAGGCTTGTGCCACCATGCCCGGCCTAAAAATATTAAATGTTGAAAAATTACTTAATTATGCAAGCACAGTGGCGCACACCTGTAGTCCCAGATACTGGGGTGACTGAGGTAGGAGAACTGCTTGAGCCCAGAAGTTCAACTTCAGCTTGGGCATCATAGCAAGGCCCTGTTTCAAAGAAAGAAAAAGTGACTTAATTTGAACAGCTTAGAACTACAAGTGCCTAAGAAAGGGACATAAGCAATCACCTAGTCCAGTGTTTTTCAAACTGTGGGTCACAAAATCAATGCCTTGTGTCACCACCAATATTCAGAAGAGATGGAAAAAACTCCAGAAGCAGAACAGAAAGCAGAATGAAGGGCATGGACACAGGGAGCGTGGAGGGAGGCTGCTGTTCCGTGAATCTGTTTTGAGAACTGTTCTGAGGCTTGTGCACGTGAGCGAGAGAAGGTTCTGGAGTCACGATGTGAAACCCTCTTCTTGCAGTCACCCACATGGATGCTGACGTCACCCAGCTGCCCAGCACATGCATACTGTCACCTTGCTGGAGGGCAGGTGAACCTTGACAGGGAACCTGCCCGGGGCTCAGGCCAGGGCTTCCCAACTGTTTGCAGCCCACAGTGAGGAAGAGCTCAAGGTACAATGTGACCAGCATGGCCTGCCTGTCCCATGAAAGTTCCCCAAGGCCCCATGAAAAAGCCATCATTTATCATTTAAAATACACCCACAGGTCATGTGCTGACCTCACCGCACCCATCATTCACTCTTGGGTGAAGCGCCTTCTGCCCCCACACGGATCTGTGATGCGGTTGCTCTCACTGGGAGGACAGAGTCGCTGGGTGGAGGGGTGCGCCAGAGTGTGCGCCCACCTCACCACACAGCACCAGCCCAGGGGCCACTCTGGAGACATTCCTCTTGGCTGCAGACACAGGCCCAGCTGTGAGTGGCAGGTCTTTGGGGGGCACTGTTCTAAGCAGGGGGCGGCCTGAGGCTCCGCCAGTGTCATCTCAGGAACACAGCTTCACTTCATCCTACGGGACGGGGTGGCGGCAGAGACTGCTCCCCAAGTTTCTGGGCTTTACAACTGTGGGTGTGAGGCCTGCCTGGCACTTGCCCAGTTTGGGCCATACCTGGCGGGTGCCATCTACACTCCAGTGCTCGGGGAGGGTGGGGCGACTTGCTCACACCCATTGGTACAAATCCTCACAAGCTGACCACATAGGCAGTGGCCTTCCAAAAAGGAGTGGACAGTGGCTGGCCATGTCTGAAGAAGGAATACGTGCTGTAACACTGGAAGAGCAGCAACCTCCGCCCTTGGGCCTTCCTGTCGCACACCCACCCCCTTTGTTCTGTGTGTGTGTGTGTGTGTGTGAGAGAGAGAGAGAGAGAGAAAGAGAGAGAGAGAGAGAGAGAGAGAGAGAGAGAGAAAGAGAGACAGAGAGATTGAGAGAGAAAATTTTAGGGTATTATTTGAAAAGCTGTATACTCAATGCATTAGTTAATCAGGAATGATTCCCTTTCTTGTTAAATGGTTACCAGGACTGAAGCTTTTAAGAATGTGGGTCATCTGAGTCTCATCACTGTAAAGCAGTTTAGATTAGAAGCTTAGCTCTTTAGAAGTGAATTTAAATGATTGCTTGAGGTAACGGCAAGTGTAATGTAGCTGTGTTTTAGCAATCTCAGGGGACTGTGAACAGTGCCATTTTGAGTGGGATGGGGTACTCCGTTGTGTTTTTAAAATCCCCAGCTGGCATCCCTAGAGCTGCCAAAAGTTGGACTTGATCGGTGTCACATCGGGCAGGATGCCAGGTAGGGAGGGCTGCAGACGCTGTCCTGTTCCTCGGAGGAAGCCGCCAGTCCCACCGCTTAGCACGAGTTCACCGAGTGAGGCTGTCTCCGGCAAGGCAGCCTTGTCCCACGCCCCGTGGTGAGCTCTTCCTTCCCCAGAACCAGGAAGTTGGGCTTGGCGGCTCATGAATAGAGCACAGTCCTCTGCACTGAGTGGTGGTAAGACCGGGTGGGGTCACTTGGGGCCAGTTTGGAGACCTGTGTTTTCTCAGCCTTCCACTTTATGCAGAGATTACTGGTAAAATGGTGTGGACAGTTGAACCTCGGCAAGATGTTTTTTTCTGAGATTAGACAAGATCGGGAGTGCTCAAGGTGGTATAGCTGTTGACATTTTTTGGAAACTTTCAAATTAATAATTCAGGATTAGACTTGGGTCCTTTGTGCATTAATTAAGGATAATGCTGTTAAAAACACATTTTGGGAGCAGCCCTTATACCTAGTGAATTGTGCCGTGAGTTTCTTAATAGTTCGTCTGTCCTGTCACTGAAACCGCCTCCTCCTGGCAGGGCCACAGATTCTGGTCTCAAGTCCCAGCTCTACCTTCACAGTTGGGTGTCAAGTCCCTGCGGGACATGCCAGCCGCAGGCTCCTCTGCCCCTCACAGGACCTGTGCCTCTTGGAAGGGGAGGCTGTGCTGGCTGCTGATTGGCACAGAAGGGCAATGTGCTCAAGGATGAGAGGGGACCTCTATTTCCAAGGGTTGCTGCCTCTCCTGCTAGTAAATGTCCCAGGAATCGGAGGGGCTTGCAGGGTGAGTGGAGGGCGAGAGCCCAGGAGCGTGTGTGGGCATGCCGTCCATGGCATGACTTCACAGCGAAGTCCTTCCCTGGGGAGGTGGATCATGTGACCTAGACACTCTCTGAACTACTTCCACATTAGGACTCGAACTTACACCTCACAAACAATTCCCCACAAATACAACAAGTAGTGTCTTAGCTCTGAGCCCAGGCAACCCTTAGGTGAGGTGGGTGACTTTTTTTTTTGAGTTGGAGTCTCTCTCTATTGCCCTGGCTGGAGGGCAGTGGCACGCTCATGGCCACCACAGCCTAGACCTGCTGGGCTCAGGCAATCCTTCCACCTCAGACATCCAAGTAGCTGGAACTACAGGCATGTGCCACCATGCCAGCTAATTTTTCTTGATTTATTGGTCTTACCAAGTTGCCCAGGCTGGTCTCAAACCTATGGGCTCAGGCAGTCCTCTCACCTTGGCCTCCCAAAGTGCTGGGATTATAGGCATGAACCACCACACCTGGCCAAGGTGGTGACTTTGGGAAAGAACTTGACCTAATGCCCTCAGCCCCTGCCATGGGCCAGCCTGGCTCTTCTGGGTGAGCAGGGAGATCAAACAAGTCTCCCCTCCAAGGTGGGTTAGGAGGACCCCGGGGTCTGGCACAGCTCTCATCTTTGCTTTGGCTTTCAGTCAGGGAGGCCGGAGGCCGGGCTGTCTGAGGAACTGGACTCTTCTGGCCTTAGCCGGGTGCCGAGTCCGTCAGTCCTTGTGAGACAGATGTGGGCGTGTCTCTTGTTGCTCAGAGATAAATCCCCGTGGGTGTGAGTCAGGGCTTGGCCATCAGTGGACGTACTCTTGTGCAGAATCAGACCCTTCCTGGTGGTGTGCTGGCCGGCGGGAGTCAGGCAGGCCCCGTTCCCATCCCATATCCCACATGAGAGCAGCAGTCATTCCTGGTTCCCCTAGAACACCCACTGTGTCCCCAGATGTCACAGAACACTCACCCCTGCCCCATGTTCCAGGCCACAGAGGTTTTCTGCATGGTATGAAGCATTGAGAATACCAGTGAACTAATGCTGTCGCATGCAGTGGCCACACTTCTAGCTGTCTCTGCACACTTCACAGTGAGCACTGAGATGTTGGATTTGAATTAGGCTTTCTTTTTATGCAGCTGTGACTAAGTTCTGTCATTAAATAATTGTGAAAATCCCATCTACATTTGACTCCAGTTAGCTGTGTCCCCAGCTGCTTGGCCGAAGCAAACACTGGGACTTGGGCCTCGCCCCTGAGGAGGGCAGGGGATGGGTGGTGTGGCCCGCCTGGACCATGCAAGTCGCTCAGAGGTCACCACTGCATGCTGTATCCTCTCGAAGCCACATGTAGCTTCAGCAGCTTCCTGTGACTTCGTCATAACAGTGTTTCCATTTGGCTGGTGAGTTGGAGCAAAAGCCTTGGCAGGTCATCACAGGGAATGCTCAGATGTCGGAGTGGAGCTAGCAAGAGGCACGTGGCTGTGGTTCAGATTAATTGGATGTGAAGAAGACTCGGCCAACTCAAAATAATTTTCCAGGAGTGTTCAATCACTTGAAGAAGCAGCTACATAATCTACCTTAGTTTCAGAGGTTGCAGTGCAATTATGAAATTCAATGCGGCATCGGCATTAGACAGGAGGTCAGGTCTGATGGAGAGGGAAGGAGTGACCTGAGGGGATGCTGCTCCAGCAGTGCTCTTGCATCAAGCCTCTATGCGGTTGTGACCTCAAGGCTGAAGGTGCTGACATCACTGACATCTCTGGGGGCAGCGCAACACCGTCTTGGAGACCTGGCTGTGCTTCGGGTTGTTCTGAGGGAGTCACAGGGATCCAGCTAAGCTCAGGTCCACAGGGTTCCAGTGCGCATGGCCACACGCTCAGATGTGGAGGCCCGGCCACGTGGCAATGATCAAAGCCAGAGGCCTCCTGTTGTGCTGGAGGGTCTGAGTGAGTACGCACTCCTCCAGATGGCTGTGTTCTTGGGGTTTGGCACCAAACCCCAAGAACACAGCTTAGGAAAAGGACTGCTTCAATTGGGGTCCAACGTGATGTCCTTCACAGGGAGTACACTCTTCAGGAAGAAGTGGGCGTGCACAGCCTGACCTCATTCACAGGATACGAGTCCTTGGTTTCTGATTAACCCAACAGGCAGCCAGACTTCATTCAGGGTATATCAACTGAATATAGACAAGATACTTTTTTTTTTTTTTTTTTT
>NW_007255996.1:260849-281886 GCF_000164805.1 Carlito syrichta | reverse complement strand
CTCACCTCAGCCTCCCAAAGGCGTGGGATTACAGGCTGAGCCACCGAGCCCAGCTGACAAGATACTTTAAAACCCCACAGTGCCCTTGGCAGACCTGTGCTTTCTGGTACTTGCATCTGAGCCCCTGGAGTGCCCATGGAAGTGAGCAAGATAGTCTCCAGGTGTCATGTAGGTGAGTTCCATGGCATGTTCTAGTCCCAAGTTCTCGCCCAGAATGTTCTAGTCCGAAGTCTGCTCGAGCTAGGCCCAGTCCCAAGGAAATCACACTGTAAGTATCCACAGTGGAGAAAACCAGTACTTATACAAGTTGGGTGTGGATGCGTGTCTTTGCTGTTATTTAAACTACTTGAAGCTGGGCTCGGTGGCTCAGCCTGTAATCCCACGCCTTTGGGAGGCTGAGGTGAGCGGATTGCCTGAGCCCACGGGTTGGAGACCCGCCTGGGCAGCGAGACCTCATCTCTACAATAAATCAAATCAGCTGGGTGTGGTAGCGCAGGCCTGTAATTCCGGCTACTGGGAAGGCTGAGGCAGAAGGATTGCCGGAGCCCAGCAGGTCCAGGCTGTAGTGGCCGGGAGCGGCCACTGCACTCCAGTCTGGGAGACAGAATGAGACTCCAACTCAAAAAAATAAATAAATAAACTACTTGGTCGTAGGTTGCAGACATCATAGAACTTTATCATAGGATATGTGAGCGCAGGGACATCTCCCCCAGCCAGGAGCTCAGCTGAGCTGTCCACGGAGCACCTCAGTCTCTTCTGTGTGACAGAGAGGGCCCCAGCGCCTGAAGGCCGAGGTCACAGATCCTTGCAAACCTCTGTGGAAACTTTTTCTTTAGGGATGGAACTGATTGTCGGTGCCAGAATTTCGAATTGGAAGGTTGAGGTACAGAGTAGCCTGCAAGAGGGGTTGTGGCACCTCTCAGGGTCCGTCCCTGTCCCATATGTGCAGACTCCAAGCTCCTTAATGGCAAGACCCGTGTCCTGCGCACCGTTGGCACATGGGAAGCCCGGGTGTCTGTGTCTCCTTGTGCTTGGCCCTGGTGCTCTGTGTGTAGTAGATATGTGGGGAGCCCAGGTCTCCGTGTCTCCCTTGGCCTCAGCCTCGGTGCCTGGTGCATAGTAGACTTGCAGGAAGTGGGGTGATTCTGAGGCTGGCCCCGCTGGGGTGGGGACTGCTGGCCCGTGTTCACACACCACACACCCAGAGGCACCTTTCCCTGTTGAAGCTGCTGGCTGAGGGTTTTCTGTCGGCTCCAGGGTTGTGATCTCAGGGAGATAGCAGTCAATTTGTCTGCAGGAAGGTTCACATGGAGAAATTAAAGATTTCACTTGGTTTATTGACTGCTTGCTTTCTTGGGGGGCAACTTGCCAGATGATAAATTCATTTTTGTAATTATGCATTGTCAAATAATTATTGAACTGTTGAAAGGCTTAAAACTTTTTTTCTACTTCTAAAAATCTAAATTTTAGAAATCCACATTGATAGTTTTTGAGGTGCCTTTTGCATCCCATTTATCTTATTTCTTTGGGACGTTTAAGCCATAAAGCAAAGCTCTAAACATGTACTCTTGTGACTGAGAGTTAGTCAGAAAGCTGCATGCGTTTGGCTCACCAGCAGCTGCTGCTGCTGCCCTCAGATGCCCGTGGGGTGCTGCATCCGGGCCCCCCACAGCCCAGCCAAGGAGATGATGGTGCACTTGCCATTTTCGTTGATACTAAGTTGTTACTAAAGAAAACCCAAACAATGTTGAGAACACTACTGCAGGTGCCACTTGCAACCGAAATTCAACAAGTTGGGTTCCTCATTGTATGGAGGGCATCCTCGGAGAGCTGGGCAGGTAGGGGTGAAGAGGAGGATGTCCTCGGAGAGCTGGCATATAAGAGGTGGGGAGGAGGGTGCCCTTGGAGAGCTGGCATGTAGAGGGTGAGGAGGACGGTGTCCTTGGAGAGCTAGGCAGGTGGAGGTGAGGGAGAGAGTGTCCTCAGAGACCTGGGCAGGTGGTTGGTGAGGAAGAATGTGTCCTCAGAGAACTGGCATGTGAGGGGTGAGGAGGAGGGTGTCCTCGGAGAGCTGGGCAGGTGGAGGTGAGGAGGAGGGTGTCCTCAGAGGGCTGCCTTCAGGAGGGTCATCAGGAGCTGGCACTCACCTGCACTGATTCAGGCAGCTCTTTCTGGAAGTGGTGCTTGCTTTTCTGGTCTCCTCTTCTCTCTTATGGTTCTCCTGCAGAGGTCAGGAGAAATGTCCAGGAACAAGACTGAATGCTGTTTCCCAGATGAGGACAGCAGACAGGTACTTCTCCAGGATTGTTCAGGGAGGTAGAGTCAGGGATAGGTCCAGAAGCCACTCCCGTGATTCCTGAACCCTGGCTCCTGTCCTCCAGAATACCACGGCCACTGCCACCACCAGCACCAACAGCAACAGCTACAGCATCACATCCACCACCACCACCACAAGCATGCCTCCTCCTCCGCCATCCCAGCACCCTCACCATCACTAGCACATCCACCCCACCTGCAACAGCAACACAGCCACTCCTAGTACTGCCACTGCCGTCACCACTTAGGGACTAAGTAATCTTCTGGTTGTCACGAGCTGTGCTCTGATCTGTCTCTACTTAGTGTCCTCTCAGCCTCTGTCTGTGGTAACTGCAGGGACAGTGCTGCCTTTGTGCAGCTCGGGAATGTTTGTGGCAGGCAAGGGCACTGAAGGTGTGAAGATGTGGCAGCGGAGTCAGGCCGAGTGCATGGGCTCTGCTTCCTGCCTGTGCTCTCGCCTCATGTGGTGGCATGGATATGAAGTGTGGGGAGGGCTCAGCATTGCTTCTCGATGAAGCATGTTCCGCCCAGGAGGTTTGGAACACTTGGTATCAGACACTGTTGCCAAGTGGCATGATATCCGCTGAGATGTTCTAACCTGGATCAATACTTTCCTGCACTTGGAGGATCTTCAGTCGCGTGGGAAACCTTGGAGACTTGAGCCTTTGTCACACAGCGAGGCCATGAGTCCTGAGGCACCCAGGACTGCTTCGAGATGCATGCCTTTTGAAACTGGTGGGCTATTTTTACAGTTGTAGCTAGTGTTATCTCAGATGTGCTGGGAAAACCCATGTACGTCCAGAGGTAAACACACGAAATCACTTGAAAACCAGGGTTTCTGCATGCCTGGGTATAGCCGTCTCTAATAGTGAGCGCTTGTGCACACACACGCTTGAAAGCACACATGTGCACACACGGTGCTTGCATGTAAAGCAAAGCAAAGCCCAGTGGCATCAGGTCGAGGTTCTCACAGTGCATTTGTGAGATGGCTTGACCGTACCCAGTGTGGCGGCTCTGGCCTTCTGGAAGCTTCTGGGCCTTTCTCCAGTTGTTGCCATGTGTGTTCCTTTGAGTGATTTGACTAGGAGTAAGTCTCAGTAGCTTCCAGAATCTTCCATGACACGAGGCCTGTAATAAATTCAGCTGGGGAAAAGATTAGATGAGATGGGAGATGGCTAGCCTTTATATGGCAGGTTTTCTGGAGAGGGTGAGGAGGAGGGGATTGTAGGGGGTGAGGGGAAGGGGGCTATGGGGGTGAGGAGGAGAGGGCACATGAGGGATGAGAAGAAGGGGGACGTAAGGGGCGAAGAGGAGGCGTACGAGGGGGTTAAGGGGAAGGGGCACATGGCGGGGGGTAAAGAGGAGAGGACAGGTGGTGGGGGGACTGGATCCGGAGCTAAGACGTGGTCTCTGGCATTTCTGGGAGGGTCAGGTCCCTCTGAAGGGTCTGTCCAGGGAGGGTTGTCTCACCTTGCAACACACACACACTGTGTCACATCACCTCTGGTAACCGTGCTTCCTCTAGTGTGGTACATGCTAAAACACACCCAGAGATCCTAGAGGCTCTCGGGGTTTAGTGAGCTATAATGCCTATGGAGACGCCTTCTCCACCGGAGATGATGGAAATGCCATTTAAGCCATAAGAGGCCAGAGCAGAACAAGTGTGTGCTGACCAGTCCTCAGAACACCCAGAACGTCAGAGCCACCTGTATGTTCCAGCTACCTGCCGCCCCCCCATCCCTGTGGGTCCCTGGGCCCAGGAGGCTGAAGCACTTCCTGCATCTGGTCCTGACTGCAGGGACAGGGTTTGTCCTTTGGGGCCAATGACCCAACACTTGCAGCTCCTTGGTCTGTGTTTTGAGCAGCAAGGAAGGGAGTCTAAGCTCAAGAGTTGATTAACTATTCAGCAAAATAGGTGTGTTATTTTTAGGGCTATTGTTTTTGTCCCTATTGAATTTCGTGGGACACTGTCCCAGTAGTTTCAACATAGAAGAATCTTTCAAGTCAGGCAAGGGCCCAGGAAAAGTTGGACTGAGTGTTTGGCCAGGAAAGACGTTATAACTTTCTCTTTAGAGAGAACTTGGATGAAATTATTACTGAAATTTACATTTTCAGTATTTTAGTTAGTGGGAACAATGGTGTCTTTGAGGGGCTCCCTGCTGGCTGCAGCTGAAGTAGCTTTGCCATAAGCCCAAGGTGCTCCTCGTGGCCAGGCTATGCTTCCCACAACCACAGTGCCCAGTGCCCCGGGGTCCCACAGCATGTTCCAGGTCCTGGCAGTGACCACAGGTAGTGGACCTTATGACTTCAGGACTGTTTTGGGTCAGTTTCATCATTTTCAGATACATGTTTAAAAGGCGAAATACAAGTTTTAAGAATATTAAAAACAAACATTTATATTCCTTACAGTGCCCAGGACGGTGTACAGTACCTTATCAGTACTTTATGGTTATTTTTGAGTGAATGAATACAACAGTAATTTCCCAAATAAGCACTCAGTTAATTGTAGGATGCACACCTTTGGAAACGCTTCTCCATTGTTAAGTTGTTTAAAAATATGGCAGACATTCTCTAATTGTTCAATCATGAAAACATAGAGAGTAGTACTTTTTAAAATCTCTAATTCTGTGAGCTGAAAAACTGCCTCAGAGTAATTATAAAACTTCTTTTAATCAGACATACGTGTTAGAACTTTTTCTATGTAAGGAAGGTTTGGCGATTCTTGGGACTTTCTGACACTTTTCTGTTCCTGTCTTAAAAATGGATGTGCCTTTCTCGTGGGTGGGCCTGCTGTGTCATGGGTGGGGTGACCACACGGCTGGGGGGGTGCAGTCTCGATGGGACAGTGGGGATGCTGTGTCTGAGCCCCACGGAGGGCTGGGCCCAGCGCTCCTGTCTTCAGGTACCTTGGGGCAGGCAGCTGTGAACACAGTGAGGAGGCTCTGCACGAGGGTTCTGTCTGGAGAGCTGTCGGGGTCACTGCGGGTGAGGGGGGCTGTCGGGGTCACTGCGGGTGAGGGAGACCATCATGGGCTGTCAGGGTCACTGCAGGTGAGGGAGGCTGTCAGGGTCACTGTGGGTGAGGGAGGCCGTCATGGGCTGTCGGAGTCACTGCGGGTAAAGGGGACCATTGTGGGATATCAGGTCACTGTGGGTGAGGGGGGCTGTCATGAGCTTGGCCACGACTAAGGGGGCTGTCGTGGCCATTGACCAGAAGCCTTAGCTCTGGGGAGTGTGGTGGGTACAGGTGATCCTCACTCAGGGGGTCTGTGAGACTCTCATGGGTCACAGTCTTCCACCTTTCCACGAATGAAGCCACGGAGGGGAAGCTACCCACTAAGACACCCAAGTCCTGTTTTTTTCAGGCCCGGCTCTTCCCTCATGTAAAACCCAGGTGCGCCGACAGAACAGGAGTTTGACATTGGAAGAACATTCTCAGACCTCCACGTCGGGGTGCTAGGCTCTGGGTGCCACACTCCACATGGAAGCCATCATGCCGCTAGCGAATCTGCCTTTCTGCACGGGAGGGTCGGCAGAGTGTCCAGGGTGTGGGACATGCACGACCCTGTCCCCAGCCTGCTGGCCCCAGGCCATGTGGGTCCTGGCTGGCATGGGCATGAGGAGGTGGAGGGCGTGCAAGGCCGCTCACCCAATGGCGCATTCCACCAGGTAGGAGCCTGGTTGAAGTCACACTCCTGTGCCTTGAGCAGCTGGGTGACAGTCTGTGGAGGAAGCCAGGAGTCAAGTGTCATATGATTCCCCTTGCTCCCCCCTTTGAGAGGGAACCACTGAGTGACTGTTAAATCCATCGTGCATGATGAGGACTTTCATCTAGAGCCTCAGGTCCGGTACCTGCTGAGCATGCAAATGCCAGTGCTCACCGTGTGTTGAAATGACTGGAAAAGAAGTGTGTGCTTGTAACTCACTGGCCTTCAGGAGGCTGGAGGACAGTGAGGACAGAGATCCTTATCTTCCTCAGCAGCAAGCTGTGATCTGTGGGTCTCACACCGTGGGCCGAGGCACGCAGGTGGGGCATCACGTGCCAGCAGCCATGTGCTTGTGGCATTGGCTAAGCTCTGCTCTGGACCTGGAAGGCCTCACATTTAGACACCGGCACAGTCCCAGCAGGACCAGTTCGCTGCTCACATGGTGACCCTCGTGTGGCTCCGGGCACAGGCTCTTCCTGGTTGGGTAATGCCGGGGGTCAGAGCTAGTGCTCAGAGCTGGCTGAGCTCTGTTCCTCTCTGGGAGTGGGAACCTTGGCAAGTGTCAGGTAAAGTCTACCCATCCTCCTGCACATTTCCTCTAAGGATCTGCCTCCCCACATGGACCATGTGTGACGTATCCACGGGGCCTGGGGCAGATGTCATGTCTGCGACCATTGGTATATGATTGTGAGTGTGTGACCCTGGCAGCCTCTGGGCATGACTGGTTGTGTGATGTGCCTGTGTGCAGGCGAGGGGCAGGGGGGAGGGAGATGGCCTGAGGACTCTCATGGGGACAGGTCTTGGTTCTCCCATACAGTCCAGACCACAGCTTTCTGTGTCCTTCCAGAGTCAGAAACAATCAAAAAGCTCATGACATATCCCATTCTGATCTTCATTCTGCTTCTTTGTAACACCCACGTTGTTAGCTGTGCCTGTGACACTCCATGTATATTGGGGACGCTACACACACGTGACCCTGGGGACAGCGCTTCAGGTGGTGAGAGGTGGAGGTTGCCGTGTGGAGACACCATGAGTGTGGAACCCTGTGGCCCATGGCCAGTAACCGTAGCCTGTCACTGGTGGGGCATGCCCTCATGGAAGGTGACAGCTGTGAGCACAGCCCTCGGGGCCTGATCCTCACCAGATTCTAAGGGTACAGGCAACTTGCCAATGGAGAAGGGAGGCTGCTTACCAGTAGGCCTCGGCAAGGAGCAGTTGGAGGGTCTTCTGCGTCTCCTCCGTTGGCACCTGACTGAGCTCCTGACAGTCCAGGACTCACTGGGGGATGCCCCGCAGGGCATGGTTAGTGATGGGCAGGTTCACAGCCAAGGAGCAAGTCTGCAGGAAAGAAACTGAGGGATGACCCTGAGGCAGTTTCTCGTCCTCACCAGAGCCGAGGTCTGAGCACTTTGGCTGATATCCTGGCCCGTTGGGTTTCAGGGAAGTGACTTTTGGAGTTAGTTGAGGCTTTGGGGCCCCTCAGTGCTATCTCTGGTGTCATCCTCCTCCCCTCTGGGAGACCTGCCACAGGCCAGCACCAGGCTCCGGCCCTGCGAAGTGCACGGTGGGACTGTGGAGGGGGTAGGGGCTAACTCAAAGCTCCTCTGTCCCACTTTATTTTTCCTGGCTGTGTGATCTTGGGCAAATAGTCAGCCTCGGGGGCTCCGTTTCCTTGCTGGCAAAAACGAAGCTAATAATAACAAACAAGATGGCCTGCATGCCAGCCTAGCACTCAACTGGCATGATGGGGAGGCCTCCAACAGGCCGACCCCTCTCCCCACCCAGGCCATCGGGTGCTCCCTTGTGAGCTGGCTCCAGCCAGAGAGTCTCTTCTGAGGGTTGAGATGTTATGTGTGTGGGGCTGACTCTTAGGGGTGGCTGTTGGACTCCTCCCAAGGGCACCCCCGACAAGGGATGCTGCGGCCTGGCACTGAGGTCCCCCAGATAGGCCCCAGGCGACCCTGTCCATCGGTCCCAGTGTTGTGACATCCTGTGTTAACTCTATCTGGCATGTTTTCACATCTGGCAAGTGAGGTGCCTAGTGTTCCCACTTGACAGGACACCTGTGTGTTTGGGTCACCCATGGGGTCACAGGGGTATGGACAGCAGAGGTGCTACACCTGCCCTGGGTTGCCCACCTCAAGCCCCACTTGGGGCCTTGGTGCTTCTTGGCTCCTTGGGAATGGAGAGTCCCCCGACTGTATGACAGGCGTGGTGTGTTCCTGCATACCCTGGGATGGGCCACACCTTCTCCTGTTGAGGTCCTTGGGACTGGGCAGGTGGGCGGGGCTGCAGGACACAGGGGCACCAGGGCAGGGAAGAGATTAGATGAGTATCAGGCTGCGTGGCCAGGGCAGCGTTCATGGAGTTGTGGAGGTGGTGCTGGCTGGCATCTCTTGGGCATCCATCCTATAGCTCTGTGTGGACTAGATGGCCAGTGCCATGGTCCCTCTGAATAATCACAGTCTCTGCTGAAAGCATGAAGAACCCGCTGAATTCCAGGGTGTCAGTGGAGATGTGACTTCAGCTTAAAGGCATGCCTGGAAGAGGCGCGTCTGCATGGAATGGCCTTGACAAAGAGGCTTCCTCTCTCTTGTGGCATCGCCCAAGTGCAGCTTCTCATTTGAAGCATGGTGCTAGTGTGAAGGTAGCGCCCGCCTGCTGTGTGGACGTGGTGGTGGAGAGAAGTATGCCTGCCACCTCTCTCCTCAGGCAGCTCTGTCCCTACCCGTCCTGAATGAGTGGCACCTGGGCTCCTGGATGTCTTCCACCTGGAGAAAGTTTGAAGGAGCTCTCTGTGCTGAAGCAAGATGTCTGCAGACACTCTTGCCTCTAGGCCTCAGTGAATCTGATGATGGTTTCTTGCCACCCTCAAAGCCACTTGCCAAGAACAAGCTCAGTGTTAGGACAAGCAGCTGTCCCGTCTAAGCCACCATTTGTTCTCCAGCATGCATGGGGAGCCATGCAGTGCTCTGGCAGACAGGCCAGCACCCCTGGTAAGGCCACGTGATCCATGTAGGGTGAGGGTTTTGTGCCGCCCTCTCCTGTCAATCTCTCTTCCCTCAGTGAGCTCTGGAGGCTGGAAGTCCAGGGGCCATAGCCAATGCCACCTCTTCTGGGGTGGGCCAAGTCACCGATCTGATGCCCTTTGTGATGTCAGGACCCAGGGCCTCTTCAAAGGGGTCTCCTCAGTCAAGTCCAGAGTGTGCGGAAACCAGGTCTTTTTGGACTTTGGAAGAGATGCAGTGTGTCTGAGCCAGTCACTCCCTCCCCTTCTCCTCAATAGTTTGTAGAACTCTAGAAGGGCAGCTCTAGCATGGCTCGTGGCATGCGAGCCTTCCGCAGGCTGGCGCAGGGCTTCCTAACACACATGCCTTCCCAGCCCTCTCCACCCCACCCCAATGCCCAGCACCTGCCTCCCTGGAGAGGCCTCTTGCTCACGAAAGGCTTCTTGAAATTTCTTTCCTTGTGGAATTCTTCCCACCCAGACAGAAGGAGAGCAGTGCTGTCCATCTCCTGCTGCTCTCTCCACCCTAGGAAGGGTCTGGGAAGCCTGGAGTGTCGTGTCGTGCATTGCACATAACTCACGGTGCTCTGCTGGACAGCACCAAGGGCTACTGGCTCCTCAGAGCAGGAGGATACAGATTCTGTCTTTGGGGTATGGCCCTCTCCCCACAGAGGAGCCTAGCTTTGGTGGCCTATGGCCAGGTGAGCCTGAGCAGCTCTGCCTGGGGTTAGGAACTTCCCTGTGAAGCCCAGCTCTGTGCAGCCAGTGTGGACACTTTCTGAGAAGTCGACCTGCCCACTAGACTTGCGCAGGTAGCCCAGGCTGAGCTTTCCCACACGTCCGTGGACACAGTGGGCAGTGCTGCCAGGGGAGGGGACGTGGGGGCACACTTACCCTCTTGACAAACCTGCAGGGCCCCTTCTGTCCACGGAGCAAGGGCGCCTCCCACACATACCTGGGGCCTGCAGGAGCAGCTGAGACCCCCCAGCACGTGCTCGGTGAGATGTCAGAGGGGCTTCCAGGAGAGCCTCATGATCCTGCTGAGCACACGAGAGATGATGTCCCTAGACCACATGTGTGACATGCCTTTGTGGATGACTCTGAGCTCTGACCATCCCAGAAAGCCAGCATAAATGCAGTTCCTCCTGGATGCATGAGGACAGTGCAGTCATAGGTGACCTGGGATGGGCTCCAATTACCAGTGTCAGCTGAATGCTCTGCTGTGATATTGCTCACGGGTGGCCACAGCTGCACTCAGAAAGGGGAGTTGGGCCTGAAAGTTATGTTGGCTGCTTGGTTCCCAGGTCCCTAGTTGACCAGTCAGCCCTGTCGCCATAGCTCCCGCCTCATTGTGGAGCTTCTGGGACATGGCCTCAGCAGGAAAGGCTGTGCCAAGACTGCATGCTCCCTGGAGGGCAAGTGACCTGCTGCTGTTTGCACGGAGTCAATAGAAACCTGCCTGGCAGGGAGGGACCTACTCCCCACGTATGAGGGAAGATCCTTCCTCCTCTGCAGACCAGGCCCATTAGGAGGTTGTTCACGGCAGCCATGTCCTCTCGATGGGACAGTGGAGTATGGCTTGCTATTGCCACAGCCCATTTTCTGTGTTAGCAGTCTTTCGTGATCATCTTTAAGCTGTGTGAGTTGTATAAGACCCAAACTCACGCCAAGTATTCTTCCTGGAACCCACACATCTTGTGGTTGTGCTTGGGGCCTGGGTGGGCTGAACCCAGACAGGCCGCTCCCAGCCCTTCGAGGGAGGGAGTCAGAGAGGGGGTCTGGGGGCTGGAAGCCAGAGCTGCATTTGGAAGACTGGGCCCCAGGGTGCTCTCGGAAAGCAAAGGGCTGGAAGCTTTGGCAGTGAAAGGCAGCTGGCCAGGTGGCTGGGGGGCACGGGGTCATTGCATTCCAGCCGTGGGCCTAGGAGTGGGAGACTGTTTCTGGGCTCTGACCCCAAAACTGTCGGTCCCTGTGGCAGGGCCTTAAGACAGCAATTATCTCACAGTCCCGGAGGCCAGAGCCCAGAGGCTGCAGGGAGGTCCTTCCTGCCTCCCCCAGCAATGCTGAGTTCATGGGCTTATGGCCACACTGCTCCAGGCTCTGCTCTGCCACCACATGGCCTTCTGCATTCAGGCGTTCCTTCTCGGAAGGACACTTGTCATGGTCTAGGCCCATCCACTTCAGTGGGACCACATCACATCTTCTGTCCGCAAAGACCCTTTTCCAAATGAGGCCACATTCACAGGCACCTGAGGGTAGTGGGCTTGGACACGTTGTCTTAGGGGACACGATTGACCCACAGGACTCTCCTACCCCCAGCCTTCTTTGGTGGAACATGAGTGGCTGCCCTGCCCTGGCCCCACGTTCCCACAGAGACTGATGCACACACCCAGGTCTACACTGCAAAGCAAGTGGCTTGTTGGAAGGTGTGGGTTTGGGACTTCTGGTGCTGTGGGGCTTTCCGGTGGGTCATGTACGCAACATACCACGCTATCAGGGCCCTGCCAACCACGCTGTCTCACATAGCATGGGCCGCTCCTCCTACGGTCCCTGTGCTAGATCATGCAACTATGGGCACCTACCTGGATGCACTGAAGTCCAGGTGCATTTGAGATGAGGTGGGGAGACTGCAGTCAGAGCTCGGGCCGTAACCTGGCTTGTGGTGCATGTCCCAGGCTCCTGCATGCCCATCTGGGGGGCAGTCAGCACATGGGGTCCCTTCCCCCCGCAGGGACCTCATTTTACTCACAGGACGTGGACATTTGCCTGCGCTTTGCTCTGCAGATGGCAAGCCCCAGCTAACCCAAGTGCAGGGCTGGGGCTGCAGGGCTCCCGACTTAGGCAGGATGGCGGTTCATGCCCTTGGCACCAGGGGCAATGGTGTGTGGATGTCTTTCAGCCACATGGTGGGAGGGGTGGTCATTGGCATGCACAGAGGCTGGTCTTCTCAAGGCCTGACAAGTTTTTAAGCTGTACAGAGATGGCTGCATTGCCTCCAAACCCAGCCAACCCGACAGGACTGCCAGGTGTCCTCCCCTACCAGGACTTGGGTGGGGGCTGAGCCTATGTAGGCCGGGTGCCCTCCTCCCTGGGGCTTGGGTGGGGGCTGAACTTGTGCAGTCCGCATGCCCCCTTTAAAAGCCATCTTCCCACCCAGTTGGGGGGGCATTGAAGTTCCTGCCCTCCAGGGAAGCCAGACCTGAGAGCTTGCAGACGCTTCTCACTAATCTGAGCTCCAGAGGAGAAGTGGTCACCTCTTCTCAGAAGTCCTTTTGACTCATCACAATGAACACAGCAATAGTTATGCTATGGCTAGGCAGTTTTCCAAATGAAAAGCCAGAGCAGCATTGCAAGAGCCGTGTCGTCTGGGCCGTGCACCCAGTGCCCCAGCACATCCACAGGTTGCTCTTCCAGCAAGGTGGCAACTGTGCTCACATTGGTGCACGTGTGCTCTGGCCCCCAGGTCATGCGGCTCTGGGCAGGTTGGGCTCCCTGCCACGCCTTCCCTCCCTGGGGACATGTGCTCAGCGCTCTGGTGACAGGA
The DNA here is from genome assembly GCF_000164805.1 of Carlito syrichta. Classification (NCBI taxonomy): domain Eukaryota; kingdom Metazoa; phylum Chordata; class Mammalia; order Primates; family Tarsiidae; genus Carlito; species Carlito syrichta. The sequence goes on along the minus strand of NW_007255996.1, from coordinate 269,312 downwards.
GCTGTCATATGCATCACCAAGATAAATCTCCCGTTTTCTTCTGCTTCCCCATCTGCTGCCATTCACTCTTGCCCTCCTGTCTAGAGACCAGAGGCCTATAGTCCCCAAGAAGACATGGGGCCTTGGGCCTGACTGGCTGTTAAACCTTCCACCCGCCCCGCCTGCTGGGAGGACTCTAGACACGTGGTTGCCATTTACTCCCAGGAACGCTGCCCGCTTGGAGGGTGGGGGCCGAGGACCAAGTATCTCCAGATTTCGTCCATGTGTTGTTGTGTTTTAGGTTTTGTTTTGCTTTCTCCCAAATCATGTTTGAGGTCTGTTCAGGCATTGGAACGCACCGCCTAGGATCTAAGTGAACATGGCCATGCGTTGCTACTGCAGGCATTCGGCAACTTTGCGTGGGCCCAGGGCATCTCGCCATCTCTAGCTCTGGCTTGTAAGTGTGGCCCGTGAGCCCTGGAGCAAGTTTGCCATCCTGAAGGGGTTTACTAGAAGGCTGTGCCTGCAGAGAGAGACCTAGGGCCTGCAGGGCATATCCATGCGGACTGTCTGTCCTGCCCTCCTGGCAGAAGACAGCTCCAAGAGGGCCGTCTCTGCATTGGCTGTGGCCTGCTGCTTCTGACCATCCTCAAAGCATTAAAGATGGCATTCACGGAACCGTGCTGCATTCCCTTCAGCAGTTGAGCAGCCACAGAATTAAGACCCACGCTCTGCCTCCTGGCCAGCTAGTGGGGGGGTGTCCAGACAAGCATCTTCCTCTGAGTGCCTGTCTCTCTCTTACCAGGAAGCCGCTCTTTGAATTAGCATCTTGATTTGAAAAGGTCACCTTGGTCAAGTGACTGTGACCTTGGCAAGTTGGATTCAAAACTAAGTGACTGATGCTGGTAAGGGGCCATGGCCTGCCCTTCACCATGCACGGTGAGGAGCAACTTGGATGTGCTGGAGCACAGTGCTCCAGGTTTTGTGTCTCAGAGCATCCTGGGTTGGACTCAGAGCTTCACACCAAAGTACTGACAAGGCCTCGGACTTCTCACATTCATTTTAGGTTCTGTGGCAGCAGGGGGAGGAGAGCGGATGTGTGTTTGGGCAGTGCCAGGCCAGACTCCTCCCAGCTGCCCACCATGCCCGCCATTGTCTTCCTTCTGTCTGAAACAGTGGGCTTTATTCTAGAGATGTGCAGAAGTCTCCTCTCAGTGAAGCTGGAAGGCAGCACACGCCTCTGCCCTGTCCACAGGCATCTCTTGCGATGCTCATGGGCCACCCGGGAAGTCCCACATTGAGTTCAGCCGGGGCTTGCTTCCAGTCGCTGACCTGGGCACCAGGATGCACTCCATTCCAGCTGGACCGCTCTGATCTCCAGAGCCTGTTTGCAGGAGCCTGAAGGTCAGGGCTCCACTCAAGACGAGACGGCAGGAAGAGGAAAAGGAGCTGAGTGGACGTCCCATGCTGTGCCCTTGATGGTTGCATCATAGCTGACTTCCACGGCAGCAGGACCCCACATGGGTCCCAGTGGGCTCTCTGTGGGGACCCTGGCATGGCCTCTGCTGTTCTGCATTTGATATTCGGCCTCCAGGGGTTTCATTCATTGCTCATTCGAGGTCAAGCGCAGGCTAACAGATGACCTCTTGGCCTCCTTCCTGCCCGAGAGGCTGCACCCTGAGGACCTTCGTTGGCACAGTGGGTAGCAGGTCCATCTTCTGGGTACCAACCTCCAGGCATGTCATGTCTTTATTTCTACTGTCTTGCCTGTGCTTTCCTACATAGGTACCCACCGTGGGTGATGTGGACATCAAGGAAGCGGTGTGCGCCAGTGCCTAGTCTCCACCACCATGGCTGCACCCGGTGTCGCTTTGGCCTGCCTGAGACCCTGAGGCCTCTGCTCCTAGAAGGAGCTTCCTACCACTTCTCCCTAAGATTCCCAGTTTTGGTTTATACCGAGCTGTGTAGTTAAAGTGAAACCACGTTGCCAGAAAAATGTAGTTTTGAGGCAGAAATACTAAAATTCTACCCCATAAATCAAGGAGGGAACTAGAAGCCTCTGTTGATGGATTCTTGAAAATCGTAATGAAAACACTGAATCATCTTGTTGTGTTCCGTTTTCTTTCTGAAGATGCCAGACGTCGTCAAAGTTGCTTGCACTTGCATGTGCGCTCGTGCCCAGCCCGTCAGGAGGAAGCCCACGGTCATTGTGGCCCTCCCGCACTCCCACTCCTGGGGGCAGGGGCGGGGACAGGGGCAGTGCCGGGGCAGTGCCGTGTCAGTGCTGGGGGTCAGGTGGTCTCACAGGTGCCGCTGCAGGGCCTGGCATGTGTGGACGTTGGGTTGTGCGCTTGCCTGGAAACTCGTTCTGTAATGTGCATGACGGGCCCTCTCCATGGATGCACACCGGACAGTAGCACATGGAGAGGCGGGTGCAGGTGACAGGTGGGAGGCTGGGCATTGCTCATCTCTCAAGGCTGTCCTCCAGCCTAAGTGGCACAGGAGACAGTGTCTCAAATTTTTTGAAACCCACCTGGGTGAAGTCTGCAAGCGTGCCTGACCCTGGCCGTCTGCAGGTGTGTGGATCGTACTTTGTCTCTGCAGTGCTGTTAGCCACAGGCGGGTCTGTGTCGAGGGGCCTCTGGGACGAGGCTGAGTCACGGGAGCTTGCAGCAGAGACCACTGCTCTTCTGAGATCACTGATGGGTCTTCTGGGTGCACAGAATACAGTCCTGCCTGTGACCTGAGGGGTGCTTCTTCTGCCCTTTTTGGGGACCAAAACCTTGAGTGAGGACCCCAGGGTCGTGTTGGGCGCCCTCAGACAGGCCCGTCCTGCCCGCCTAGCTGTCTTGACACTGGGGCCGCCTGCCTGACTGGGCGGAAAGCAGCCCTGGGCCTGTGGTGCGCAGGTGGGGGGCACTCAGGCTTCTGGACACTGTTGTGCTTTGGGGATCATGAGGACTGCACTGTGACCACACGTGTTTCTGGCCAGGCCTTCACATTAGGGGGTCGGAGATAGGTGGACCTGAGTCCTCAGTGTGGTCCTGGACTGCCTCCCAGTGCTTGTTCAGGAGATGATGTCACATTGGGATCTGGCAGAGGATGTCGGTCGTACCTGCATGGCTGACGGACCCCTTGTGTCTCCACAGGTGCTGCAGGGGGCCCAGCTAATAGCCGTGGCCTCCTCAGACGCTGCTGCGGCAGGAGTGGACGGATCGTCTCTTCAGGGCAGTGACATCCAGGTCCAGTACGTACAGCTCGCACCCGTGAGTGACCACACGGCCGGGGCGCAGGTGAGTGGCAGTCCCCTTACGTGCAGGATGCTCTGTCAGGGTCAGCAGGCCCCCTGGCCACTGATGCTTAGGCAGCTCGGGACTCTGCTCATGGCTTCCCTCGAGCAAAGGGCAAATGACCACGGGAAGTCCAGGAGAGGTCACAGACTGTCATGGAGGACCACATGTGGATAAGCGCCGGGACACGTGTGGGGAGTAACTAATCCTGGCCGGCTCTGGTCGCTTCTTTGCATGTCTGTGGCTCGCTGGAGAGCGCCGACGTCCTTAAAGGAGACTGGCAGCTTTCCCTGGATACTGCCAGGAACATCTGAAAGGGTCTTTCTAGGAAGGCACATAACCCCTGCACTTCCAGGCAATGCTTTGGGTTAGGGACAGGACACTAGTGGCATCCAGGTCACCTCCTGTGAGTCACCAGGTGGGGGATGGGCTGGGCCCAGAATGCCCAAGCAGTCCTGGGCACCAGGTCCCTGACAAGTCCTTTCCTGCATGTGCGGGTGTGAATGTCAGAAGGTAGGCTCCCAGCCCTCGGCCCCTGACCCTGGCGAGTCCCTTCCCTCAGGGCTGGACGTGTGTGTCGGAACGTGGGCTCCCAGCCCTCGGCCTCTTGGCCCTGGCATGTGTTTTCTACCCCATGCCAGGAGGGTGTAGGCTGTTCTGTGCCGCGTGAGGGGCCTGGTCGGGTAGGGTGAAGTTCTTCTCGAAAAGCCTTCTCTCTCTCTCACAGGCCGCCGAGACCCTGCAACCCACCCTGCAGCCAGAGATGCAGCTGGAGCATGGGGCCATTCAGATCCAGTGAGCGGCAGGTGACTGCGCCAGCGCAGTGGGCCCCGCTGGCCTCCGTGGCCCACACACCCAGCCCCAGGCTCCCAGCACGGGTGGCCGTGCGTGTCCTGCTGAAGTGCCGCCGAGAGCCACCTCCTGACCATGGGAAACGTGTCCTGATAAACTAAAGCCATGACCACAGCCACCGTCCCCAGCAGGCCTTTCTCTGAATTGTGCTGTGCGTCTAGTCTGCAGGACCGGGAGGCTGCAGAGAGCGTCACGCGGACGTGGGAGATCGAGAACTCTGATATTTTTCTGTTTAAACAGCTTTTTTAATTTGCTATGGTGTTTATAACAAAAAAGAAAATTGAAAAAAAACCAGGGGGTAGCAGAAGCCTTTGCTGAGTGCCCTGTCCGGCATCGCGAGGACAGGTGAGGCGGAGACAGCTGCGACTTGGGGGCGTTGCGACCTGCTTTTCTAGGGGAGATGCTCTCAGACACTGTAATTATACATTTCTAATGGAATAAATGTATTTATGACCACAGCAGCCTGAGTCTCTTTCCTCCTGAGACAGTTGCCTGAGGGCTCCCACTCCTGGCGCGGGTGTGGGAGGCATGGGGGTAGTGTGGGTTGCTGCATGAGGCCAGTCGGTGTGGCACCAAGGGGCTGTGGCCCCCTTCAGTGCTGCAGGAGCTCGAGGTGAGCCGGGTTTCAGGACTCAGTGGCTGCGTTCCCTTTGTGACCACCTCAGGAATGGGTGTTGGTGGCTGAGGGGACTTGCCCAGCACCGAAGCCACAGCCCCGGGGGCCCTAGGGAAGGGGCTTGTCCAGAGGGGCTTGCTTGTCTTCAAAATTATTTTTTAAAAGGCAAAGGAAATAGCTGCAGATAGACCTTCCGGAGGCGGCCTGAATTCCATGGGGCCAGCAGCGCAGGGCAGGGGCCTGCCTCTGCCCTCGCCTTGTGGACTATACTCGGGGCCTGGGAAGCGACCGCTGTGGGATTGCGTCTACCAACCTAGGATGTGGCTGTTCCCTGCATGTTCTGGGAAGAGTTCCCAGTCACATCGGCCCAGCTCTGCCCCGTCTACCCCGAGGTCCTGGCCTGGTGATGCGGAGGTGAAGGCAGGGTGACCATTCCCATGGGGGACAGCATGCGTGGGTCCTGGTGGGAGGCCAGCCACCCCAAAGATCGGCTTGCACAGAGCCGGGTGGCAGCCTCCAGGAATCACCTGAGCAAGGCCGTTCTTCAGAATAGAGAGTCTGGTCAGCATGTCTAAATCAGACTCCCAGAAAGAGGGACTTGAGAGAACAGAGGAAAGACCATGTTTACAGGATCCAGGAAGCAGAGCCGGTCCCAAGCAGGAGAGAGAAATGTCACTGCATGCCTAGCACGCACAGCATTAAAGATCAAGGCAGCCGAGAGGGAGGACAGACCCCACACGGGGAGGAAGGCGGTGTATGACCGCACCTGGCACAGCGCCAGGGCTGCCAGGTGGCTCAGTTGGGAATGATGGCCACAAGCTACCCGCAGACCCGGCGGTCCCACTCCAGGTCTACCCAAAAGTGTTGAAAACATGGGCTCATGCAGGCGTGCGCGTGAACATTCACAGTGGCACAGTTCACAGTGACCAAAAGGTGGAGGCAACCTGTTATCTGTCAAGCTGAGGACCAGGTAAAACACGGTCAGTCCATGGAGCAGAGATGGTCCGGACACAAAATGGAAGACGTGCCAACACTGCACCGCCGCTGTGCCACAGGCAGGACGCCACCTGCAAGAAGTGTCTAGAAGAGACACATCTGTAGAGACAAAAGGGAGCTCAGGGTGATGCAGATGTTCTGGAATTCGGTGGAGGTGATGTTTGTGCAACTTGGTAAATACACTGAAACCCACTGAATTACCTAACAGGGTGAATTTTTTTGGTATACGAGGGGGGACCCCAAAAACTCAAAATTATCTTCTGGAGAGCGGGCCCCTTGGAGTCCAGGCTTCCCCCCTAAGTGAGTGTTCTAGGAACCCATCAGCATCCATGTGCCAGCTAGCTTTGTTGTGGGAGGCTTCGGTGAATTTTTTTTTTGAGATTCTTGGAACATGTTTGCCCATTTCATGATGGGTGATATACAAGCGCACCTGCCCACACCACGCTGAGTGTTCAGCTGGTTTTGGTCAAAAACCGGCATGACACATCTCCCCCCCACTTCACTCCATCTTTCCCCGAGCAGTTTTTCTTTTGTTTCCCTGAAGAAAAAAGTCCTCAGAGGCAAACATTTTGCCAGTGTGGAAGAGGTGAAACAAAAACAGTCAAATCAAAAAGCATCAAAATGATTGAGCTCAAAAACGGGTTTAAGCCACGGACAAAGCATCTCAATGGTTGTATTGCATCAAATGGAGAGGACTTTGAAAGTGACCAGAGTTAAACATGTGAGAGTAAATTCCAGGTTTTTTCGGTCCCCTTTGTATAAATTATTAAAAATGGATGAGTGACCCTTGAAAAAGCCTTTACAAACGCAAATTGAGGCTGCCCCTGGCGGATGACACCTCTGTTCAAGGAGATTCTCGGGAACTTTCAAGAGCAGGTATATGAACCCAGAAGGAGCCTATTAGAGCAAGAAGGAACAAATAGCAGAATAAGCATAGATACGTTGTTTCATTGGAAAATTTAAAAGAAATATTGGAAAACATTACTATGTAGCAAGACAGGTGAGAAGGGAGGTGAATTGTTTTGAAGCTGGTTTATTGCCCTGGAGAGAGAGGCTCAGGGTACAACATTAAGACTTTGAGCTCCACAACCATGCCAAGCGCTTAAGAAACCCAGAAGCGTCTAGAGAGGCTTGAGCCCGCCTACCAGATCCACACGTGAGAATGCCCATCCTCCACCTCAGGATGTTCAACATTGGCAGTGTGCCCGACCATAGAGCCAGCCTCACAGACAACCAGGGCTGGGGTCGTGCCCGTGTGTTCTACAACCAGATGGGGTTAAGGTGAAGATAAATGAGAAAACAGGGAAGATCCCTGAATGTTTGGAAACTGAGTCATACACTTAACACATTCGTGACCAGCAGGTGTTTCGTTTTCCTGGTACTGAGAGTGGGTGAAAATAAGGTCTGAGGCTGGTTGCCACAAACTTCTGTCGTTAAACACAAGTGAAATGGTCTTTTCTAACTTGTCCCCTTTTCACGATGCAGCCGAAAGTTGCGGACATAGCCAGGATTTGCCACTCTGACGAGCAGTCCATACTTTGTATTTTTATTAGGGTTATAAACCAAATGTATATTATTCAGAAACAGAATTTGCAAAGACAAAATTTCACATCAGCGATTGTGAATAAGTGAATAGGTCAAAGAAGTCCCATAGGTCAAATGAGAAATAAAAGCGGACACGTGAATATCCTTTTTTTTTTTTCTTGCATCAGGGTCTCACTCTGTCACCCAGGCGGGAATACAGTGACATGATCATGGCTCACCACAGCCTTGACCTCCTAGACTCAAACAATCCTTCCACCTCAGCCTCTTGAGTAGCTGGGACTTACAAGTGCATACCACCATGCATGGCTAATTTTTGTTTTGTTTTTCATAGAGATGGGATCTCACTGTGTTGCCCAGGCTGGTCTTAAACTTCCGGGCTCAAGCAATCCTCCTGCCTTGGCCTCCCAAAGTGTTGGGATTACAGGCACGAGCCACCACACTCAGATGGAATTTTTAATTGAATGACATAGATGACAAATTGTATCAAAACTTGTGAAATACATCAAAAATTGGGCTTAGAGAAAAATATAAAATGACAAGTGGAAATTACAGAAGTGAGGGGGGAAATGCAGAGTAGATACAGTCGGCAAACCCCAAGCCGACTCTTTGGAAAGACGAACGCGGCTGGTGAACCCCTGGTCGAACGAGCCGAGAGAGAGCAGGCGCTCGCGGCCAGTTCAGACTCGTGCCAGCCCCGGACACGGGAACCTGCGGCTGTTCCGAAAACCTCAGTCCATCCGGAAAGTTGGGCGAGACGGGTGAGTGACTAGCAAGACGCCACGGCCGAGACGGTGACACGAAGAAGCAGAGCCTCCTAACGCTCCCATCTCATGAAATGTTATCTGCGTCTCGTCACAAGGGAGACTCCGGGCCCAAGTGTTTCCAAACGTTTAGGAAAGAACGGCAGTGTTTATGAACCTTCCCGGGGAAGGACAATGACAGAAAAGGGGAGGGGAGGAAAGGGAGAGAGAGAAGGAGCGGGAGGGGAGAGAAGGAGGAAGAGAGCGGGGGAGACGCTCATCCTTATAGCCTGTCCCTGACGCAGATCCAGAATCTAGAAAGAATCCCGTGAGGTCATGAGAAAGACGGCCGGCTTCACTGTCAAGACGGACCAAGTGGGGGGGCGGTGCCGGCTAGGAAGCCAGACACTAGGGCCTTGGGATCATTCCCAGAAGCCAGTGTCTA
>NW_007255996.1:251179-260829 GCF_000164805.1 Carlito syrichta | reverse complement strand
GAAGCAAATCATTTGAATCCTTTATATTAGAGCTAATTTAGCCCTCATACTAAAAACTTTTACCCTTCCAGGGGACTCTACTTGATGCTACATGTATTGCAAAGGTCTTTTTCACTCTGAACATTTGCACCTTTTTCCCTCCCCCCCACTTCCTCCCTTTATCCTTGCTGCTGGGTTATCTAATGACAGAGGCATTTTCCCACCATCAAAGACAGAGGATGCAACAGACCACAGACACCTGGTGAGAGATCTCTGGGGGCCAACACTGAACTCGTTCAGCCTCCCCAGCAGATGGGTCAGGTGCGAGAGACTCACTCACCTGGGGGGAGTGGAGACCACCTCCTGGCGGGGTGGGCAACCTAGGGATAGTAGCCGCAAAGAGGGCCACCACTTCCGAGTCTCACCAGCGAGTCCGCACACGTGTGGTGGGGAAAGAAAATGGACACACTGTTTGATCCCATGATGGCCCATTTCACAACAGTCACTGGTGGCGATGGAAATTCTCTATGGAGGGAGAGGCAGGTGATGGGGAGGGAGGTGGGTGATGAAGAGGGAGGTGGGGGAAGGTGAGTGATGAGGGTGGCTGGGGGGGTGGTGACGGGAAGTGGGGGTAGGTGATAGGGAGGGAGGTGGGAGGTGGGTGATAAGGGGGGAGGCTGAGGAGAGGCAGATGATGGGGAGAGGGGTTGGGAAGGGAGGCTGGGGAGGGAAGCGGGTGATGGGGAAGGAGGCTGGAGGATTCTGGGGGCTGTGTAGCCGTCTTAATCTGGGCAAATGTTGGATGGTGCACAGGTATCTGCTCTCTTTTCTGTCATTCTTCAAGTTAATACATTTTAAACACATGCCCAAAGGCCTAGGTTGATCTCAGCCCTGTGCACAAACCATCTTCAAGAGCGTCTTTGAGGCTGCAGCGCCGGTGCATGATCGGAGACGTGGTAGATGTGCACAGCCGGAGACCTGACTGCAGAGAGGAAGGCGTCTCGTGGGGCTTAGAAAGAGAACAAGGCAGAACTGGCACGTGGGGGGTGATATTCAGGGGGGGAAACAGGCCTTGGGACCCAGTGCATCGGGTTGTAGTGCCTCATCCCTTGACAGACAACACCCAGCATGAGTACTGGCCTGATGCGGAGGTGAGGAGGCTGCCATGAGAGGAAATACTCAGTCAGCCCCAAGGCAGGGAAGCAAGGATGGGACCCAGTTGGAGTGTCCATCAGGCAGTGCAATGGCCTCCTGCAAGGACAGTGGACATGCCACTTGGAGCATACCACATGTGTCTGGAGTTGCGGAGGTACATGGAAGTGCACAGGACTCCCAGGTGAGGGCCAGGCGAGGAGAGGGCACCTGGGGTGGGTGGTCCATGGGAAGCTTTTCTCCTGGTCTCCTGCTGACCCAACGGGTGGTGACTGGGTGGCTGTGCTGTGCCTTCAGGAGCTTTGCAGCCAGATGGGTGGATGCTGGACCCTGGGGCTGCTGAATACAGGGGTCCCAGTGAACTCCCCCCTTCGGACTAGGGCCTTTCAGGCTGTTGCTGAGTCACACTGTCTTGGTCACTGACTGTGGACTGACATAGTCTTGACTGACTGGCGAGCCCAACTGCCAGGTAGAAGCAAACGCCGATCCTTCTGGGAGGAAGCTGGTGTGGAATTATGGCCATTCACAGTTTGCAAATCCAGAGTCTGGCACATAGTGGGAGATAAACAGCCAAGGGGGAGAAAAGAACATGACGAAAACCAACAGAAACAACAGACAGTGGAAGCAGACCCTCAGATGCTCAGAGAGGCAACTGTGAACGGGGAAATGAGGTATGTTCTACCTTATTTCATCCTTGCACAAACTCTCCCAGAAAATAGAAAGCAGCAGCATGCTCCCCCCCACATTTTATGAGGCTAGCATTTCTTTGGTATCAAAATCTGAGGTCATCAGAGAAAGAAAATCACAGAGTAGTCTTACTCAGACAAAGATCCATTCTAGGGAAACGTTAGCCAATGGAGCCTCACATTGAGTGGTCAGACCACCTGCCACCACAACCGACAATGACACATGTCATCAGGCTTTTAGTGCTGTGTCCAGGTCCCTCGCCATGCGCCCTAGTTAATTATAGCCACTCACAGCCATGTAGTAACCCATATCCTTTCCATGTGCACCAGGACCACATTGTGTTAAGCTGCCTGTGAGTGCAGCCTGACTTGACCTGTGAATACTATTTGGTGTAACTTGACACTCGTACAGATTCAAGGAGGAAAAAATCTGTAATCCTCTCAGCAGAAGCAGGAGTTTTTGATAAAATTCAGCACCCATTCAAAATGTTAAAAAAAATAATGCCAACATTCCTGGAATAAAAGGAGCTCTCTTAACATGTCCTAGGCATCAGGACCAGGGCCTGGCACCCACCCCCTGTCTTCTCAGCCATGCAGGGGCCTACATCAACGGAAAGGAGAGATGAACCATCATTATTTGCAGATGATGTCATTGTGTTCTAGAGAAGTCCAAGTATCCCCCAAAGATCAACTCTAAAATAATTCCCAAAGATAAATGATTGGGAATATTAAGAGATCTCAGCAGGACTTTGGGGATCAAAATCAATATACAAATGCAACTGCACTTCTGCCTGCAATCATACAAAAATGAAACTTTAAAAGGCCACCACTGGCCAGGGGCAGTGGCTTGTGCCTGTGATGCCAGCACTTTGGGAAGCTGAGGCAGGAGGATCACTTGAGCTCAGGAGTTAGAGACCAGCCTGGGCAACATGGCGACACCTCGTATCTACAAAAAAATAAAAAAATTAGCCAGACATGGTGGTACATGCCTGTAGTCCTACCCAGCTACATGGGAGATTGAGGCAGAAGGGTCACCTGAACCCAGGAGGTCACGGCTGTAGTGACTCGTGATCAAGCCACTGACCTCCAGCTTGGGTGACACAATGAGACCCTGTCTCTAAAAAAATAAAAAGCCACCACTAACACCTATAATCCTAGCACTTTGAGAGACCAAGGCAAATGAATTGCTTGAGGCCAGGAGTTCGAGACCAGCCTGGGCAACATAGCAAGACCTCTCTCTACAAAAATTTTAAAAATTAGCTGAGTGTGGTGGTGCCTGTGGTCTCAGCTACTCGGAAGACTGAGGCGGGAGGATTGCCTGAGCCCAGGAGTTCAAGGCCGCAGTCAGCTATGATTGTGCCACTGTGCTCCTGTCTGGGTGACAGTGAGACCTTGTCTTTTTGTTATTGTTGTTTTTCTTTTTTGAGTCAGAGTCTCACTCTGTTGCCCAGGCTGGAGTGCAGTGGCATGCTCATGGCCACTGCAGCCTCAACCTGCTGGGCTCAGGCAATCCTTCCACCTCAACCTTCCCAGTAGCTGAAACCACAGGCGTGTGCCACCACACCTGGCTAATTTTTTGACTTAGCGTAGAGATGAAGTCTCTCCAAGTTGCCCAGGCTGATCTCGAACCCCTGGCATCAGACAATCCTCTCGTCCCTGCCTCTCAAAGTATTGGGGTTACAGGCATAAGTCACCGCACCTGGCTGAGACAACATCTAAAAAAAAGCCACCACTAAAAGAACCTTAAAATACAAAGTATCAAAAAATAAATCCAGTTAATGATGCATGAGACGTTTGTGGGGAAAAATCACAAACATCCCTGGAGGAGGGTGGAGGCCCGCATTAGGGAGCCTGCCCGGTCCTGGCCTCCTAGTGGCCAACCCCATAACCTCCAGCCAGCCAGGCAGGAGCCAGGCCCCGCCTGCCCCACACCTTGGTGCAGCCTCACCTGCCCTGTCTGCCCCTCCTGGCACCCATCTTGACAAGTCCCAGCTCCCCCAATGGTGCTCCGCCCCTGTGCTGAGAGCAGGACTCGCTCCCTGGCTGCGTATTTGCTGGGAGGTCGTGGGCCTCCAGGGCGACCCTAACTGTGCCTGGTGTCCCGCGTCTCGCCCTCCCCACCGGCTCCTGTTCCCTGGCTCTCCCCCTTCTCCACTGCAGGCAATGCCTCCCAGGTGAGAGTCCACGCTGGGACCCATGCCCACTCCCCACCTGCCCATGCCTTCCTCCGCTCCTGTGTGAGGCCTGGGTTCCAACTGGTGCCGGCCCACCCAGCATCCCCCACCTGCAGCGCCATGGGGCTGGGAGCAGATGGCAGTGGGAGCAGACCAGCTCGCTGATGAGAACAGGGAGGGCCGTGGAGGCAGTGGACCCAGTGTGGGTTCACAGGGAGCTCCCCTCTATAGCACCGAGGAGGGTCAGTGGATGGCAGATGACTGACGCTGCCTATGCAGGGTTTTATCTGGGCCAGAACCCAGAGCGTGGGTGCGACAGACATCAGCACAGCGACAAGCTAGGACGGCCACCCAACAGGGAGGACACTGGGTTCAGAGAACAGCCGGTATCTCCACAGAGCAGGAGAGACCTGCCCTGATGCAAACTGCACAGCAGCTGGGCGCAGTGGCTCACGCCTGCAACTCCAGTACTTAGGGAGGCTGAGGCAGGAGGATCACCTGAGCTCAGGAGTTTGAGACCAGCCTGGGCAACATAGCAAGCCCCTGTCTCTACAAAAAAATATTTTTTAAGTTAGTCAGCTGTGCTAGCAAGCTGCTGTAGTCTCAGCTACTTGGGAGGCTGAGGCGGGAGGATTGCTGGAGCCCAGGAGGTAGAGGCTGAGGTAAGCTGTGATTGTGCCACTACACCCCAGTCTGGGCGACAGAGTGAGACCCCGACTCAAACAAAATAAGAGAGGGAGACACCTTGGAGTCCTCCCAGCATGGTGGGTGGGGAGGCTGGGTCAGTAGCTCACAGTGGAGACGCATCTACCCGCTGTGCCAGGTGGACATGGACGTTCTGCACGACAGGAAGCGGCGCCCAGGGCAGGAGCCAGCTACTTTCTCAGCCTATCCACTCCTGGGAAACCCAGTGATGGACAGCTACTGTTCCTGTAGCAGCACCAGCTCTGGCCTTGGGCGTGTCCCCTGCCAAGGGGGAAGCCTGAGGGCGGGGAGCAGAGATGCTCAAAATCAGCAAGGGTCTCCCGGGCGGGGCCAGCCCAGGTCTAGGTCCCTCCCCCCAATGCCCCTGTCCCCTCCCTCCCACCTCCTCCCCCCATCCCCCACATCCCACTCTCCTGTGTCTCCTCCTCCCCCACCTGTCCTCTCCCATCCCCAGTCCCAAAGCAACTGCTGGCTTGCCTGGGACCTGGCGAGGGTGACTGAGCCGGGGACATAGGTATATTTGGGTTGGGGGCATTTGCTGTCATGTCCGGCAGAGTTGAGCTGTTGCCCACACCCTGGGTGGAGGAGTGGCTTCCAGAAGATCCTGACACCCAAGGTTCCCTCCCCTGCAGGGATGCGGGTGGTGCCAACCCAGCCTGGCAAGTGGCGGGCCCTGAGGGAACGTTCACCATGGCCGAGACTCCTTCCGTGATCAGGACCTCTGGGGGGACCACCAGGGCTGCTGATTCCCGGTCAGGCCGAGTGGGCACAGAGCGTGACCTCTGTGGAGTCCCCAGCTCTCTGCCTCCAGGGTGTACTTCAGGGGCTGGGGTCTGAGCGAGGACGCATGCTGACCAGAGGCTCAGGAGGCTGGAGGCTGCAGAACCTCCCAGGGTCCCCGACAGGGCTGATCACAGCACGCGGCCCGGCTGGCCCTCCAGCTCCCGCAGCCTCTGTCTATGTCGCCTGCTCCTCTTTGCAGCCTAGCCTGGCCTGAGAGGGCCCAAGGTGCTCCCTGCTGCCTCCCCCAGCCCTCCCCAGGTACTCCTCATCCCCCCCCCCCTGCGGCCCTGTCTCTTCCCGGCTCCATGCCATGGCCTCTTGGCTAACAGAGGATGGATGGGGGTGAGTCCCTGCTCTTGATGGACTTGGGGCTGGCAATTTCCAGCCAGAGGTGATTCTGCCCACCCCAGAAGACAGAGATCAATGTCTGAAGACATTTTGGGTTGTCACAGCTGGAAAGGGGGGGCTGCTGACAACCATTGGGAAGAGGCAGGACTCTGAGGCTAGAGTTAGAGAGAGAGAAGGGAGGGTGGGGAGAGGGGAGGGGGAAGGGAAGGGAGGGGAAGGGGAGGAGAGAAGAGGGAGGGAAATGAAGGAGGGGGAGGGAGAGACGGGAGGAGAACCCCGAAGCCCCATTCCCCAAAGAGGCAGTGCCCAGGGCTGGCTCCCCTGCATGGCACGGCTTCCTGTCCTCCGTGGGACTCAGGGAGTGTGTGCCACGTAAGGACAGATGGAAGTGCAAGAGAGACCCCTGGGCTTGCAGACGTGAGCCTCCGTGCCTTGCTGTGAACTCTGCTTTTAAAACCACCAGGTTTTGCAGATTGTGCCACACAGCAGGAGACGACTGGAGCTGGCACCCACGCCTGCATGGGACACAGAGGTGGGTGCGCCATGGTGTGGGACCAGAAACAACCCACCATCTGCCTCTCTCCCCAAGGCCCTTCTTGACGATCCTGGGGCCCTGGGACTCGCTCAGAATCAATGACCTGTTTAATTCCAGCCAGGGCCAGAGCATCCATGTGGGTGGGGGGCAGATGGAGGACTTGGCTTCCCCCAAGGGCACTGGGTATTCAAGCGTGCTGGGTAGGCCACCTAACCGCCATCCCAGCCCTCTCCTTGGGAGGTCGGTGTTTGCTTTTTGGTGCCTCCAGAGCTGGGCATGCCATCCCGGAGGCCCCATGCCTGCCCTACAGAGGAAACGCTTTGACCAAAATGCCTGAGTTGCAGTCCTTATGCCTAACCAGGGACCAGCCTGGCTGAGCCTTGGAGACCCGGGGACCTTGGAACATGCAGTGCCACCCAACCCCAGGAGACTCTGATTTTGTTGTTCTGGAGAGCCCAGGAGTTTGAGACCAGCCTGAGCAACATAGTAAGACCTTGTCACTACAAAAAATAAATTTAGCAGTGCTTGGTGGTGCACACCTATAGTCCCAGCTACTCAGGAAGCTGAGATGGGAGGATCGCCTGAGACTGCAGTGAGCTGTGATTGTGCCACCGCATTCCAACCTGGGTGACAGAGTGAGACTCTGACTCAAAAAAAAAAAAAAAGTTAATTCTATGCCGGGTGAATTTCACCTCAGTTTTAAAAGCAAGGGAAGCTATCAGAGCCTAAGTGTTGTTTTGTGTGTGTGTGTGTGTGTGTGTGTGTGTGTGTGTGTGTGTGTATGTGTGTGTGTTTGTGTGTGTGTTTGTGTGTGTGTTATACCCACATGTTATAAATGTCATATGGCCTATACATATGTACACACATCTTGGCCAGCTTCTGTCCCTGTCTTCACTGGGGTCCAGGACCAGGGTATGGTGTCCAAGAAAGAATAGGACTCGTGTCCTGGGTGCTCTGATACCCTGGGGGGCTTCGCAGAGTTGCGAAGGGAGGTGGCCCCCGCAGTACGTGCACCCAGCAACACCGATGCCTGGGTGTTCTCGGGGTCACAGCTCCCTCCAGCAGGTGGTAGAGACGTGTTCCCACCACAGCGCCCGGTCACCTTCTGGAAGTTTCCTGGAAGCCAGGGGCAGGACTGCAGGTCCGGGGGCCGTGTTTTAACTGTGAGGATGGGCACACGCCCTGCCAGGTCTCGCCATCCTCACCTGCGCAGGTGCGAGGCTGGGTCTATCGCGGGCATAGCCCACACAGGGGTGCAGGGGCTGCGGGAGCCATGGACAGACAGGGTCCTCACCCTGACCTGAGACAATGTGAAAGCAGCATGAGACATCTCAAAGAAGACCTGGTGACCAGGGAAGAGGCAGGAGTGACTTATTTATTTTTAAAATGTCTGCTTTCTGATTATAAAAGGAATATACGTTCATGGTAGAAAACGTCAAAAACACGGAAGCATTGGGGCAGGCGGAAACACTTGCCATTTTGCCCAGACCCGCTGTGATGTGTGCTTGGGGCTTTAACTCCGCGGTCACTTGCTGCCATCTCTTCCTGCAGACGCCATCCCATCTCCCTGCCTGGCAGGGGCTCAATAGCTACTTATGGGTAAATTATAGCCGTGATGAAGCCCTCGTGACTCAGTTTCCCTGGCAGCTCAAGAGAGCCAAGGATATCCTACATGGCTGGATGGGCAACTCGTGGCCCTGGGGAAAGCCGGCCTGGACTTGGACAGCATGCACTCCCCAGAATCCAGTTTTGGTTTTGGGTGGGTGGGCACTATTTACATCCATCTTTTAGACAGGGAAACTGAAGCACCCATGGGCTGAGATTGGCTGAGGGTCCCAGCAGGGAGTTGAGGAGTGGGCTGGATTCCCCCTGCCAGCACCCTCAGGCCTCCCTGAGCCTGGAGTGGGGTCTGGGTGTCAAAGTCTCCCAGGGCAGGCCCCGCTGAGGGCAACCCCCCAGAGACCCCAGGGCAGGTCACCCCGACTTCCCTGCAGCAGGTGCACCCCTCTGCCACCTGGGGAAAATTGCCCAGCGAGCGAAGGAAAACCCGCACACCCTCGAAAAGTTGCATCAGCCGGTGTCTCGGCCACGTGTTCCAGCTTGTGGTGAAAGCCAGAAGGGAAGCCCAGCAGAGGCCAGGCAGGAACCCCAGGGCCGGGCGCCCCTTGGTGTGGCAGACAGACTGTGTCAGGGCCTCTTGGCCAGGCAGAGTAGGGTTAAGTGTGCAGCGGGGGAGAGGGGGCCGGCCTGGAACTCCAGACTCCAGCCCGAGCCAGCCAGCGGAGACCAGCCCGCAGTGCTGCAGCCGCGGGCACCTGGGGCGTGACGCCGGGACACGCGGCAGCCGTCCTCCGTTGCCACTCGGGAAGGGCTCCGGCAGACGTGTCCGCCTCTGGGGTAAGTGTGGCAGCCGCAGAGCGGGTGGCTCTGGGCACAGGCGTCGGGACACCAGGAAGAGGAGGTCTCCTTGGGACGGGTGTGGTGCCGCGGGCCGTCTGGGCGATGAGGCGGTGATGGTGGTGTGATGGTGATGACGGTGAGGGTGGTGAGGACAGTGGGGGTGTGATGGTGATGAATGCACCGAGTCACGTGGACACGGAAGCTGGGAACTCTTTAAGGCAAAACAAAGCATGTTTGCTTTCCTGCTGAAAATTGCAAGGGCTGAACTTGGAGGCAAACGCATCTGGGGGAGAGGCCGGCTGTGTCTTTGATCTGGAGACTGGGCTGGCCTCCCTAATTCACGTTCTCTAGTAGGCACTTGCTGTATTCCCTCTTGACTGCGACACGTCCCAGGTGACAAGCTCGTGTCTTGGCGCCCAGGATGGGATGGGCCGCGGACAAGCTTGACGAGTTGGACGCCTGGTTAAATGTGCATCTCATGATGGCATTAAAAAAAAACTGAGTATGGAGGCAGCCAGGCTCGGGGCGCCATGCCCCCAAGTGCCCTCGGGAGGACAGTTGCTGTTACAATGCATACACGCACACCCCCCCCAACAGTCCCCTATCTGAGTTTGTTCCGAGAGGCCCCGTCCTGATACTTGGGAGAGGTGTCTGTTTCCCATTAGAGAGCTGGGCCACGAATGAAAGTGACAGTCATGGTTTCCCAATGGAAACTGCCAAAACTCTCCCAGAAGGTGCCTCTGTGACACGCAAGCAGCAGAAAGCCCCTTACCGGGTTGTCCACCCACCAGGGCTCCTTGACTGTTGAAGCCAGGAGGGGACACAGTCACAGGTTGGGGAGGGGACAGAACCACAGGATAGGGAAGGGGCGTGGCCACAGGAGGGGGA
>NW_007255996.1:249905-250895 GCF_000164805.1 Carlito syrichta | reverse complement strand
TGGGGGGGAGGGGATGGGGAGGGGTTGAGGCCACAGGATGGAGAGGGGATGCAGCCATGGGAGGGTAGGGGATGGGAACATGGGTCAGGGAGGGGATGCAGCCGCAGGATAGGGAGGGGATGGGACCATGGGACAGAAGGGGACGGGGCCACAGGACAGGGGCCACGGGATGGAGAGGGGACGTGGCCACAAGATGGGGAGGGGATGGGGCCATGGGACAGAGAGGGAATGGGGCCACAGGACAGGGCCACGGGATGGGGAAGGGATGTGGCCATTTTGCAAAGTCATGTTTCTCCTGGTGTTCTCTGCCTTTTGCAGAAATCCCCCTGATCTGAGTGTGGGTCACAGTTGCCCTGCGGCGAGGGGTTCTCCTGTGCTCTGTGTTCTAGGCAGTCTTAGGATGGGGTGGTGGTGACTTTTTGTCGTTAAAAACACTGGCAGGACCCTGCACTCCAGCATGATGGCTCCAGGATTCAGGGCTTCCCGACTGCTCCATGACGTCGGTCCTGTCTGTCCCCTGCCATGGGGACAGACCCTGAAACCCGAGGTACCGATGGCCACCGCGGTGCCCAGCATCGGACTTGGGGGAGAGATTCTTCCAGACCGGTGCTCGGGGCAGCTGTGAAGATGAGAAACTGCCCCTAGGGCAGGTGCCGGGCCGGGCCGATCACTTCTGATGTGTCAGTGGCTGGGACCCTGAGCACTGTTTTCGGCATCCATCTGCGGGGCAGTTCTGTGTCTGCCGGGTCCATACAAGACAGGCCGCAGAGCACTGTGTTTGCAGGCTGGTTTCTCTTGAAATGGTGTCCTGATCTGATGGTGGTCAGAGGCTGGGTCAACAGGCACAGCCCTTCCAACTTCGAGGCCTGGGCGGGAACTTGGCCTGGGCGGTGCTCCTGGCCCCGACTCTGAGAGCTGCGAGGCTTCGGCCCCAGGACGGGCGTCGTCAGTGCTGAAGCTGTGCTCTTGTGGCCCTGGAGACCGACTTTC
>NW_007255996.1:226071-249556 GCF_000164805.1 Carlito syrichta | reverse complement strand
TCTCGCTGCCCAGGTGGGTCTCGAAGCCGCAGGCTCGGGCAATCCACTCACCTCAGCCTCGCAAAGGCGCGGGATTACAGGCTGAGCCACCAAGCCTGACTCCTCCCCTCTTTCATTTCCCCCATCTTCTCTCCTCCTCCCCTCCCCCTTCCCCAGTCCTTTGGGTGCAGGTAGGATAAGGCCATAAAGCTCAAGGCTGACCACTGGATGCCTTTGGTCTCTGCCCTTCACACCAGGGGTCCTGGCTGTGCCATGTCCAGGTGTCGGTGTCCTCTGGGGGGAGCCGACTCAGATGCCCCAGCCGCCCTCCCCGGGGCCTGACTGAGACCTGGTGCTGGGGCTCCTGGCTGTGCCCCCGCCTCCCGAGTTCGGGGCATGGTCCCCGCCCTCCCCACAGCCCCTGCCTAATCCTTGCTGGGTGGTGGCACATGTGTGGTGGGGCCTGGTTCCGTTCCTCCTGCCTGAACGTGTCCTCTCCCTGCAGAGCCTCAGACTGCCTGCCTCTGCTGCTGAGGGGCTCCTGCCGCCAAGTGGCCCCCCGTGGCATGAGGAGCAGTCACCTCACGTGTCACCCAACCCACGCGTCTGACAGTCACCAGAACTGCTCTCCAGGGAGCGCAGTGCCCGAGGTGTCCACTGCAGGCCGGAAGTGTGCAGGGTGGCTTCCTGTCCTCAGCAGAGCCCCGACAGCTGGTGGGGCAAGCATGTGAATCCCTTTAGAGAAGTTGGACGCCGGGGGCTGAAGATGCTTGCTGGGGCCACCTGGCCCGGAAGTTGCCCGGCCTGGCCTGAGGCCTGCCGCCGGGCGGGGCAGTCATCTGCCTCCCAGATGGTAGTGGCAGAGGAAGGCTGGGGTTTATTGGGATGTCGTTCACAGCCTGCACTGCTGTCCACATGAAGCACTGTCGAGGTTTCTGGTGTTCACAGAGCTGTGCACCCACCGCCTGGTCTATGTACACTTTAGAGATGTGGGGACTTGAGGATTCGTTACATGAGTAGGTCGGTGTGGGTCAATTTCAGAACATCGTAACCACCCCAGGCAGAAAGCCCAGCCCTTCCCTGCAGCCCTGCCAGCCCTGCTCCTCCATCTTCTCTACGACTCCTAGGGGCAATCACACAACGTGCGGTCCTGTGGGAGTGGTTTCCTTCACGCAGTGCTGTGTCCTTGGGGCTGGTCCATGCAGCCTGCATGGCTTCCAGCTGCAAGCCCAGCTGCTGTCCCCCAAGGCTACAAGACTTTTACTGTTGATTGTTTTTGAGTGAGTGGGGGTCTCACTCTGTCGCCCAGGCTGGAGTGCAGTGGCACCATCACAGTTCACCACACCCTCGACTTCCTGGGCTCAGGCCACCCTCCCACTTCAGCCTCCCAAGTCGCTGGGACTACAGGCACCACCACGCCTGGCTAATTTTTAAATTTTTTTGTAGAGACAAGATCTCGCTAGGTTGCCCAGGCTAGTCTCGCACTCCTGGGCTCAAGCAATCTTTCCCCTCGGCCTTCCAAAGTGCTGCGATGACAGGCATGAGCCACCACACCCAGCTAATATTTTTTGGGGGTAGAGATAAGGTCTTGATATGTTGCCCAGGCTGGTCCTGAGTTCCTGGGCTCAAGCAATCCTCCTGCCTCAGCCTCCCAATGTGCTGGGGATGACAGGTATGAGCCACTTCACCCAGACAACAAAGACTTTTAAAGCATCACCAGGAAATTTTTATCTCACCAGTTGGCTCTCCCCAATGAGGATGGCTCTTCCTTCCCCCGTGAGCCCATTTCTGCCTGTCCCAGTGTCACAACAAAAACACACCCCTCTATGTCTCTTTCTCCTGGGAAACCGACACTCTGCATGCCTGGTGGCATCCGCCTGGTCCTTCTTGGGCCACCCTGCCTTTCCCTCCTTGTGTGGACCCTGGAGAGGACACCACTTGGGTATTTGATCCTTCACATTCTAAAAGACCTCTGAGACACATACGGCATTTTCAGGGGGGTCTTGGGGGCCGTTTTCAAAAGAGTGTGTATGGTAGGCACTTCACAGTGACAGCCTCAGGCAGGATTAGTGACAGGCATCAATGCGGGTGGATCCAGTGTCGAGAGCCTCCGTGCTAGGCTGCAAAGGCTCTGAAGCCCTGTTGAGATTTCAGCAATTGATGAACTATGTCTGCCACAGATGGGGTAGGGGATGAGGAGCACACATGCTGGTGGTGGCATCTGGTGCAAATTTGATTGGAAGAGAGGGGTCCCCGGATCCTGCGTGTCAGACTGGGTCCACTCAGAAGGCAGGTGCCACGCCAGCCTAGGTGTGTAGACAGGGGTCCATCCCCAGACCCTCTGTGTGCTGGCCAGGCCCAGAAGCCCCGCTGGAGCTGCAGGCGGGCAGAGCCTTGGCGCAGGCCCAGCGAGCTGCTTTCAGGGAGTTCGTGGGTAAGTCATCACTCAGGTCAGCCATCTCTGAGTTCGAGGACTGGAAAATCAGAATCTGTGGCCTGGCCGTATCTGGCAGCATTTGATACTTTCCTTCTGGGGTAGCTGGTTCCCGCTGAGGGAGACAGTGTGACCGGGCACCAGTGGGCCGCGTTCTAGTCCTGCCAATGCCACCCGCACCTCTGAATTCAGTGCATCGCAGAGGCGTGGCATACCCTTCCTCCTCCTCCTCCCCCTCCCACAGCATCTCTCATGGTGATCAGAGCAGGGCTTTGGGGGATCCCAGGGATCTCTTCTTCCCAGAGAGTGAGACAAGAGCTATGAGCTCCCACAGACATGGCTGGTGCCCAGCGGGAGAGTCCTGTGTCCTTTCTTGTGCGTGGGAACTTTCAGTGGCGCCTTGTTTGTTTTTGCAACCTCTTGCCTAATTTGTTTACTTGGAAAGGTCAGGTTTTCCCTTTAAAAGCCAAGTGTGACCCAAGGAAGGAGTAGCCAGTCAGCCTGTCCCGTCTGGGCCGGCCCACTGTCTTTCTCCCACGCCTGGAGCATCCTCCACCGCCTCTGGCCTTGATGGCCATGCCCTCAGCCGCTGGGCACCATGTGGGCTGGACAGGCCGTGGCTGCCCATGGTCCTGAGGGTGGGCTCGGAGGTAGGCTGGGGCAGAGAGGCATGGTGGCCCCCAGCCTTGGCGCGGCAGGATGGAACTCCATGTGGCCCCCACCTGCTGTGGCTGGGAGGGAACCAGTCACAGCTGATGTGTCCATAGGGAGGCCCCGACAGCTTCAGGGGAGGAGGCCCCCATGCCCGCCTCCCTGGAATGGTCTTCGGTAGAAACAGACCCCTTGAGACGTCAGGGGCTGAGTCCTCCCCACAGCTGGCTTGGCCTTACCAGGCCAAGGGCAGTAACAATGACAAGCAAATGACAGCAGCCGCCAACAGACCTGCCTCTGGGTGGCCAGGCCCCATGGCGGGTGGGCGGGCGGAGGTCTCCATGCCATTTAGGCCTACGTGGAGGTGCCATGACTGTCACCACACACTCCACACTGACAGTGGCTGCTGACAAAACACCCTGAGAGTCATCCCTGGGCTAGCAGCTGTCACCCTCCATGGCAAAGGATGGGATTAAGCATCATGGGGTGAGGCTTTTCCAGATTATCCGGTGGACCCAGCCCAGGGACGAGGGTCTCAGGAAGAAGGCAGCAGGGGAGAGTCAGCACACACAGCAGAGGAGGCCACATGCCCACGGGACGGAAACCGAAGGAGGCTGCCACAAGTCAGAGAGTACCTGGCACCCGCGGATGCTGGTGAGGAGGTAGAACCCTGCTGAGTCCCCAGAGCTGCCTGGGGACCTGGATTCTACCCCACAGGGTCTGTCAGGCTCTGGCTTCCAGGCCAGTGGTTTAGATCCTTGGAGTGTGGCCATGACAGCCCCAGGACACGGGTGGTAGCTGAGAGAGCTGTGGTCACCCTCCCAGACCATTGTGGACCCCAGTCCTCTGGGGGCTGTAGGGAGTGTCCCTTCTGGTCCTTTCCAGCTCCTGGAGGCAAAGATGTTCTTGGTTTGGGGACACCTCACTCTGGCTCTTCTTTCCTCTCCAAACACCATTTCCTCGGTGCCTGAGTTTCAAATCTCCCTCTGCCCTTGGTCTATAAGGACACCGGTTGGGGCTGCAGGCCCACTCCAAGGATGCCAGTCGGGGGGAGGAGGGTCACCCCAAGGATGCCAGTTGGGGCTGCAAGATCACCCCAAGGATGCCAGTCCAGGGTGACCTCAAGGTTCTTTGTTCAGTCACATCTCCAAAGGCCCTTATTCCAAGAAGGCCATGTGGTCCCTGTGACCAGCTGAGGCCAGACCATCATGGACACCATGGTTTCGTGATCTTGCTCCCTGAAACCACCTGCTCCTGGGGAAGCTGGCATTGTGGTGCTGGCAGCTCTGTGAGGAGGCTTGGGGGGAGCGCAGAAAGCTCTGGCCACCAGCCCCAGGTGGGCCTTCGGATGACCCCAGCAGGGACCGCCCAACTGTGGCCTCATAAGCAAGCCCGGGCCAGAGCAGCCCAATCAAGCCAAGCCCACATCCATGACCCACAGAACCTGGGAGAGTACCTGCTGTCATTTTAGGTTGCTAGGTTCCGGGGTGACTGGTCACGCAGCAGCAGGGAGCGAACACACCAGCTGCTGGGGTGGCTGGTGTCTCCCAATGAGGCCCTCATTGCAAATGGCTGCATTAGCTGATGCCATGCCTTCTCCCGGGTGGCTGCGTGAGATGGCCCTTCTGTGAGGGGACATAAGTGACTAGCCTCATCTAGGACACTTCGGCCCCAGAGGCCTCAGCAGGGAGGTCCGGCTGATTCCCTCCCAGATCAGTCCCGTCCAACCCAGGCCCTAGATGAGACTCCAAGAGGCCTCTGCTCTTGACTCTGGCCTAAGTCTGTTTCCTAGGACCCTGGCTGGGACCCTGGCCAGGGACCCCGACATGGAGGCTCCTCCTCACAGCCTTTGATGTCACATGGACCAGGTGACAGGTATCTATGTCCTCGGACTCTGTTAGCTGCTTCACCTCTGACCCCTGGCACACAGTGGACTTTCAACAAATGTTTGTTGAATAAGCGTGAACAGGGGACAGAGGAGTAAGCAGGCTAGGTGACCATCCACGCAGGCCATTTGAGAAAACCCTTCTGTGCAAGACGGTGCCCCGAGCCTCGGCCCACAATGCCAGGATGTCACCACCATCAGCTTGGCTTTGCTCTCCCTCCTCACGCTTGGTATGTGAACACTATAGGGAAGAAATGCATGTGACATCATATCTCAGAGTTGGAAGTGGCCATCAAGGTCACACAAGTACAGCCGCCCCTTTCCAAAACCAACCAGTCCACGACCTCTCAATCTACACACGTCAGAAGCACCTGGAGGGTGACTTAGGACAGATGTGAGGCCGCCCAGGGTTCTGGTCAGAAGTCTGGGGTAGGACCTGGCAACCTGCATTGTCAGCAAGTTGCAGGTGGCACCACTGCTGGCCCGGGGACCACACTTTGAGAACCTTGCTCTAGTCCATGGCTGGGCTGTCTGCTGCCCACACCTGCAGTCCTCACCATCTGCTCTGGGGTAGGCTGGCCCCGTGGGGTGTCGCTGAGGGCCCTGATGGCTCTGATGCGGGTGGCTTGCAGGGTCCTTGTGGAAGACCCTGGCATCCTCTCCCTCTCCCCTGCATCTAGTCACAGGAGCAGCTTCACAGGTAGTGGGAATGCCCATGGCCACGCATCCCTGGCACAGCCTCCTGATGGGCTGTCTCTGACTCGGTGTGAACCAGCATCGGAAGGACGTTCCCCCCTGTGTGCTGCAGCTCTGGGGCTCAGGATCACATCACGGATGCCAGGCACAGAGGCTCACACCTGTCATCCCAGCACTTGGGGAGGCTGAGGTGGGAGGATGGCTTGAACCCAGGAGTTCTAGACCAGCCTGGGCAACATACCAAGACTCCTTTACAAAAAAATAAAAATAAAAATACATTATCCAGTCTTGTAGTCATACATTACAGGCTTGTAGTAAATACATTATCCACACCTGTAGTCCTAGCTACTTGGGAGACTGAAGCCAGAGGATTGTTTGAGCCCAGGAGTTCGAGACCAGCCTGGTCAGCATAGTGAGAACTCATCTCTACACACACAAAAGAAGTTAGCCAGGCTTGGTGGTATGTACCTGTGGTTCCAGCTGCTTGGGAGCCTGAGGCGGTAGGATCACTTGAGCCCAGGAGTTGGAAGCTTCAATGAGCCAAGTTCACCACTGCTCTTCAGTCTGGGCGATGGAGTGATACCCTGTCTCCCCTTCCACTTTTTTGGGGAATCACAATGCAGCCATTAAAACCCCCACTCACCTCGGCGTCTTCTCTAGAAGGAAAGTCACAAGGTGGGGAGGGCAGGGGCTGTAGCGGGGGGTGGGAGGAGGGCTGTGGCCTGATGCTCTATTCTTGAGGGGCCAGTGGGGTGGTGGGTGGCTAGGACAGGTGCAGCCCCTACCCTGCATGACACAGCTACTGTGGAGGGCATACACAGTGCAGATTCTGTGGGCCCCAGATGCCCCAGGAAGCCAGAAAACTGCAGGTTGGGGCTCCCGGTCAGGGGAGCTTGGGGAGTAGAGGGAGCTGAGGGTCAGCCTCTTCACAGACTGGAAACTGAGGCAGCACTCAGCACCCAGCAAGCAGTGCAGAGGACCCGGTGTCTCTCCAGCCTCCAGGAGACTGGAGCCTGCCCTGTTCCTCCTGCTCCCATGCTGAATACCTCCCACGGTCAGGGCAGCTGCCACCCCTTGGTGACAGGCACCCTGCAGGGCCTCTCTGCAGCCTGGTGACAGAGGTGGATGCTGGCCCCTTGGTGACAGGGACTCTGCAGGGCCTCTCTGCAGCCTGGTGACAATGGGGGTGCTGGCCTCTTGGTGACAGGGACCCCCGTAGTGCCCCTCTGCAGCCTGGTGGCAGTGGGCCTAGCTCCCAGCAGCCCTAGTGTGTCTGGTGAGTCTGTTGTGCCCAGGATGGGTCAGGGAAGGGGAAGCCAGGAAGTCAGAGGGGCTGTCAAGGTCAACGGCACCTCCCCCTCCTCTGCACCTGGGTCCCTCATCCCTGCCCCTCAGTCAACAAGCCTGGTTCCGCGTGGCTGCTGCACTGAGAACTCTCAGGTCTGTTTCAGGCTGAAGTGGGCACTGGGAACAGGCTGGGGAGCAGGTAGGTCTCAGCGGCCTGTAAACAAACAATGCTCATGGCCCTTTCTCTGGTCTGTTCAGAGACTGCACAACTGGGCTGGGCAGCACACTGGTCATGGACGGGGTGGTGTCGCAGTGCAGAACACACCCTGCTTTGTGCAGCCCAGCGTAGTCCGGAAGACAGGCGTGGGGGTGCTGTGCCTCGTGGGAGGTCAGCCCCCTGACCCTCTGGGAATGACCGGGGACCGTTGCCAGCAGTGACCATGGTCTCCATGGGACCCCGAGGCTGTCCTGGGCAAGGAGTGGGACTGGACACAGCTTCTGGACTCAAGTCCGTCTGCTGCTTAAAATGACCTGGACCTAGAGGCATTGACTCATAACCAGAAGAGACTCCTTCCTTGGTGAGGGTTTGTTATCTGAGGACCAGGCGGGTCTCCGAGGAGGATCTTGGGATACCAACAACCCTTTAGCACTTGAGCAATCACATGTCCCCAACAGTGACACTTAGACAAGTTCCCTGTTGGTTTGGCAGAGGGACCTGCCTCTGACACTCCTGCAGGGGTGCAGCTGGGAGTCTATCGCCCTCTCCCTGGAGCTTTCCCTACACCATGTCATCTTCACCACACCTGTACCCATTTCACAGATAAGGAAGTTGAGCCTCAGAGGTGACCAAAACCAACCGACCTACCTGCCAGCTCCACCCAGCCTGTTCCTGTCTCGCCACTATCTTCTGTGCTGTGTGCTGCATGCGCAGAGCACCCTTCTGTTTAATTAGCACTTAAACCAAAACTTAATCCATCCAAGTTGCTGCAAAGTCCATGATTTTTTTCTTCTTTATGGTTGCATAATACTCCATCCTGTATATGTGTCACATTTTTTTAATCCAGTCCAGTTTTGATGGGCAGCACAGTTGGTTCCAGGTTTTTGTGATTGTGAATAGTGCTGCAATAAACATGCATGTGCAGGTATCTTTTTTGTAGAGTGATTTAAGATCCCCTGGGTATATTCTCAGAAGGGGGTTTGCTGGGTTGTATGGAAGGTCAATTTCTAGCTCTTTTAAATCACTATGGTTTTCCATAGAGGTTGAACTAGTTTGCATTCCCACTCAGTGCTCTATCACAGAAACAAAGAAGCGAGTACCACATGTTCTCACTCATGAGCGGACCCTGAGCATCCACTGTAAGAAAGGGATTGGCAGTAGCGGGAGCCTGCCAGGGTGGGGGGGACATGTAACATCAATTAGGGTAACTGATCTCAAACCAGGCGAAGCGGGGACCAAAGGGAGGCCCAAACCTTACCTGTACAATGACCACTTGTGTACCTAATCCTGAATTGTACCCCACATCTTAAAAATAAATAAATAAACAAGCAAACAAATCTTAGTGTGCCCGAGGGGAAAATGGCAGAAAGTCAAATCCCCAAAACAGTGACTGTGTGCACGTCTGCATGGCTGGCTGGGTTATCTCTATGAGTTGCTATCACGGCCAGTTGATCTATAATAACTATGTATTATTTTCACCATTGGATGGAAACCGTATGAACAGCTTTAGGAAGGCAGGCACAGGGCGGGGGTTCAAGTGTCCCCCGGAGCAGCATCCCCTCTCCAGAGATGCCTGGTGTGATCCCAGGCTACACCTCCAGTCACAGCTGGCCTCCCTCGGTCACACGGCCCCCGCCCCTTCCCCACCCACCCCACCCAGCCGACCCTGGTCTGTTTGCAGTGGCAATGGGCTTGGTTAACACTGTTCACTGTCCAGCACCCTGGCAGCCAGGGCTGGTTGTGCTCTCGCACCCTCCTGTCTGGAGGCAGACTTGACGTTGGAGACATGGCAGCAATCTCGTGGGCATGTGGACACAGGCCACGGGCTGAGAATGGCAGAACAGAAAGAGGGTGGGGCGAGGCCCAGACGGCCTCGGGAACCACCACTGTCTCTGGACCTCTTGACTAAGGTGTGGGCAGGTTCAGGCTCCCTCCAGAGGCTCTAGGGGAGGGTCCCGCCAGCCCTTCTAACTCCTGGGGGCTCCTGGCATTCCATGGCTTGTGGCCGTGTCACTCTGGTCTCCTCATCCTCATGTGGCCTCTCCTTCTCCATCTCAAATCCTCCCCCTCCCCCGCCTCTCTCTTACCAGGACACATGTGAGTGCCTGTAGGGTCCCTGGCTAACTCAGGACAATCTCATGACAACTTGAGAAATGTCTGACATAGTGGCTCGGCTGAGAGGATGGAAAGAAGTTGCAGAGAGAGAAGGCGCCGCAGACTCACACTGGACGGGGTACTCGGGTCTAACACTGAAGAACCTTGGAGCCCACTAGAGCGTGCGCGAGGGACACAGTGGGACGCACCACTGAGGAAGGGCCAGGCGGCGGTGGACACACAAGATGCCATGCAGTGACTGCCGTGAGACATCGGCACACACCGTGAGACATCGGCACACACCTGTCAGGACAGCCAAGACAGCCCGCGACGCCACAGATGTTACAGATGCTGGCCAGGGCACAAGGGCACCAGACCTCCTGCAGGTGGCTAGTGGGGACAAATGGTGCAGCCACTCCTGAACCAGCTTGCCATGATCATTTTTTTTTCTTCAAGTGAGAAAGCAGAAATTATTGAGAGGACAGAAAAGTTCCCACAGTGGGAGGAGACCCAAAGCAGTTGCCCTTTTTTTTTTCTGGAGAGACAAGGTCTCACTATGTTGTCCAGGCTGGTCTCAAATTCCTGGGCTCAAGTGCTTGGGGAATTATCCATTTCAGATAATGGCTGGAGAAACGCAGGTGCCATTTTTGGTTCTCATTCAAGTTCAGTGACCTTGAGGGGACCCATATGACCCTTCATAAGAGCTCAAGTGAGCCCCGGAATTTGGGCAGTATTTGGAAACAGGGCCTGGACAGCACAAATAAAGATGGCCAGGGGGCCAGGTGCAGTGGCTCACGCCTGTGATCCCAGCACTATGGGAGGCTGAGGCAGGAGGATTGCTTGAGCCCAAGGAGTTTGAGACCAACCTAGGCAACATAGCAAGACCCCATCTCTACAAAAAAAAAAATTAGCCAGGCATAGTGGCACATGCCTGTAGTCCCAGCCACTTGGGAGACTGAGGCAGAAGGATCATCTGAGCCCAGGAGGTCGAGTGCAGTGACTGCCACTGCATGCCAGCCTGGGCAACAGAGTGAGACCCTGACTCAAACAAACACACAAAAAACAAATACAGATTGCCAGGCGTCTCCAAGACTTTCAGATCCAGACTCTCTAGGGGGAGCACCTGGAAATCTTCATTACACACATCTGTCCTGGGAACTGCTTATCCACACCAAGGCTTGGGGTGATCGCGAAGACACAGGAAGGGCCCTATCACAGTCGTGCCTGGCTCAGTAAAAGGGAGGACTTCGGGGGGATGCATTGCCAGGCGCCCTCACCGTCATGTGGGCATGGTGACATGCATGTGTACACACTTGATGGAGTGGTCCCCTGCACACCAGGCCACCTAGCACCGCCTATTAATCCTGGGCTACTAAGTTCCAGCCCGTCTACACTTAAAGAGCCAAGTGTGTGTGCCCAAGGCCTGCACACGGTGCCAAGGAGCCCTGAGAACATACACCCGCAGGGGTGGTCTCGCAGCCTGGGTATGTGCATCTGAGGAGGACAGACGTTACAGAGAGCTATCTGTCAACACGAGGGAGATCCAGTCTGGGTGGCGAGACAACTTCGAGCAGGGGCCTGCAGGTTGCAGGTGGACTAAGATTTCTTGACTGGCAGCAAGTAGCCAGGGCCAGGCTCTTGTCCGAGGAATTCTGAAATCACCAGAGGGAATGATGCGCTGAGATGCGTCCGTCTTGAGGAAGGCGAGTTTCCTGCTGTGTATTCAGAGATGAAGCCTTATACGTGGCAGCCCTGCATGAGGACAGATGGCAAGTGCCATTTCCACTGGGGCCCTCAAAGGAGGGATACTTTTTTTTTTCTTTTTTGAGCTGGGGTCTCACTCTGTCACCCAGGCTGGAGTGCGGGGGCTCAACCACGGCTCACCACAGCTCAACCTCCTGGGCTCAAGCCATCTCCCACCTCAGTCTCCCAAGTAGCTGGGACTACAGGTGTGTGCCACCACACCCAGCTAATTTTTTTTATTTTTTGCGGAGACAGGGTCTTGCGATGTTGCCAGGTTGGTGTTGAACTCCTGGGCTCAAGCGATCCTCCCACCTCGGCCTCCCAGAGTACTGGCCACGGGGGAGGGGATTTAGCACAGATGCAAACATCCCCAGGAGATGACTTTTGATTTCCTTTTTCTGTTATGTGCTGTTGTGCAGAGTCCACTTGGAAAGTAAGCCACATCCTAAACCCATCTGAGGAGACTTTATAGAGTGTGATACCTCAGGCCCTCAGCCAAGAATTTGGACCCCAAAAGGTCAGAGTTTGGTCCTTCCGACACCCCCATACAGCATGCAGTACCCTTCCCACTGAAGCACAGTGGCAGAAGTCATGTGTCTAAACACAGAACAGGCAGTGAGCACAGCGCCATGATGCTATATGGGGGTGAAAGATGTCACCGGGTGAGAGGGCTTCAGCTCCCTTGCAGCCTATGGGACCAGGACATGCTTGCAGCTTGTCGTTTAAACGTCACTATGTGATGCAGGACCGTTAGTGGCGAGCCGCACTGTATTTCAGCTGCAAACCAGCAAACAATTAGGGAAGAGTCCTGAACTTCCCGAGGCCATGAACAAATAGCCACATGCTGCTTCCCTTTTTAAAGCAAAGACACCCCCAGAAGCCGTTTTCTCTGTGGTTGGGGGCTGGTGGACCCACCAGCAGTCTTACTTTGAAATGCTGCCCCACAGCTTTTAAATGCTGTGTGCTGCCTCTCAGTGCTCTGTAATTCTCGGGAGGGTCTCCGTGGGGTTGCTGAGTCTCCTCAAGGGCTGTTCCCAGCACCCCCGAGGACCAGGTCTGTCGTCCTCCACGGAGACAGTTGCCGCCACGGAGGCCGTGAGCGTCTTGCCTGCGCGGTGTGAGGGGCCTGCCCGATTCCTGTGGGATGATTTACTGCTTGCTGTAGGTAGGTGGAATGTGGGATCCTCTGCAGGATGCCAGTTGATGACCTGCAGGGGCTAGGCCCGTGACTGTGGCTCGCAGAGGCAGATATGGTGGAGACTGAGACCCCGCCCTGCCACTCACAGGCAGCGTGGCCTGAGGTGAGAGGATCGCCTGTAAGGAGGCGACATCCCGGTTCCCACAGGCAAGGCGGAGCCAATGGGATGTGTCTGAGGAGATGTGTTCAGGAGGGGTCAGCCACACAGATTGGCAGGAAAGAGCGCGGACATGCATGCCCAGGGAGGTGCAAACCAGCCTCTCCACAGGTGGCAATTGATCACATCATCCAATACTGATAATCGATTATGTCCCTCCAATATCAATAATCAATTGCATCCCTTTGATACTAATAATTGATCACATCACCTGATATTGATAATCGATCACATTACTTCCCTCTGATATCAATAATGATTGCATTTATCTGATATCAATAATCGATTGCATCCTTCCATATTGATAATTGCTTGCATTTCTCCAATATGATAATCAATTGCATCCCTCTGATATTGACAATTGATCACATCCCTCTGATACTGATAATCAATTGTCCCTCCAATATCAATAATTGATTGTGTCCCTCTGATACCGATAATCTATCATATCATCTGATATTGATAATTGATCACATCCCTTCAATATCAATAATGAATTACATCGCATCCCTCTGATATCACTAACCGATTGCATTTCTCGGATATTGATAATTGATCACATCCCTCCATGTTGATAATTGATTGCATTTCTTCAATATCATAATCGATTGCATTCCTCCAATATTAATAATCGATCACATCCCTCTGATATGGTTACTTAATTACATCCCTCCGATATTGATAATCAATTGCATTCCGCTGATTTCCTGTCTTTTACAGGAGAGTCCAATTAGTGTCACTCTCATTCTCTACAATTCACTAGGTTGTCACATAGCTCCGAGACACAGAAAGTCCGAGCCTCAGACATGATCTGAGCTTGTTTTTTGCGTGCGTCAAAGCCCTTTGCAATTCTTCCTGATGGTTCTAACTCAGAGCTTGCTTTGACAATGTTCAACGGTAACAAAGTTTCTCCAGTCCTCGAGGAGTTGTGAGTTTAAAAGAGAGAGAGACAGTGAGGGAAGAAACGCCTTCCAGAGGCTTTCTTGCACAGGCCCGGGGTCTGGTGGCCACCCCTGGCTTGGGGAAGCTGGTCTGGCAGTCCCCATGCGGTCTCTTGTGTGTTCCCTGTCTCCCTCCCTCCGTTCCCACGCTCTTCCTGGAAGGCAGGACCCTGGGCGGGGAGTGCAGCTGTCCACAGCCTGCGGCGTCCCCTGGGGTCCATCTGTGCCGTGCATTTGTCACCATTAGCTGTTCCTAATGAGAATGACCTTGCACATCTGGGGACGCCTCTGCATTCTTCCCGGCCACCAATTCCCCATCCAGGCCTGTTGCTCAAAGCAACAAAATTCCGGACTTTTCATCAAAATTTCCCGCTCCACATGCGGTGATTAACAGCACCTGCTACTGGCCCAGGGGCCCGCAGCTGACTACAGTGGTTGCAGGTGGGCCGGTGGGCAGAGAAGATGGAGACACAGGTGCCGGAGGCTGTTCCCACTGCTGGCACCCATGCTCTGGAGTCCTGCCATTCCCTGCCTGCCCCCTCCTCTCATGCTCTGCTGGAAGGGGGATGCCGCCTGAGGTTTGCACTGCATTCAAGAGGATGTCACAGGGGAGATAGGCAGACATCTGGCTGTGGTTCTGATGGCCGTTTGGCACAGGAGGGTTCCATAGAGACACGTCTGCGAAGGCGAGAGCCTACCTGTGTCTCCAGTGTTGGGTCTGCCTGCCAGGCCATGGAACGCTCTCCTAGGAGGAATAGACAGGGAGCCACATGCCACCCAGTGCCCCTGAGGCTGCCTGGGTGGGTGGAAGCCAGCTGTAGGGGTCTGAGAGAGTGCCAGGCCAGGTGGGCAGCCATGTTGCGCCTGTTGAAGTGGAAGGCGCTGGCCCAGGCTGTTCCCCAGCGGCCCGTCTTCCAGAGAGCACAACTGGCCACCCTCAGTTTTGAGAACTGGACATCTTCAAAGAGAGCTTGAGGCTCCGTGGGCAGCACCTTCCTGAGGGATCCTGGGAATGCCTTCTCTCTGCAGGGTCCGTGGAGGAGGCCAGGCCCTGCCTTCTGCTCTGGGCGTGTTCCAGAAACGGCAGATATAAACAACTCTGTCCCTGGGAGCTCTGCTTTCACTGCCTGGAGTGATGTCATCAGGCCCAGAGGGGCAATGCAGGGACAGGAGCTGGGGATGGCACTCCCCACCCGCCAGCTGCCATCACTAGCACCTGGAAGCTCGTGACCACAGGGGGTGGGACTGGGCATCCCAGGCTGCTGCACCTGTCTGAGATCCGCCACGGGTGGCCAGGGTCAGAGCCACCTGTCCATGGCGCGTCAGCCAGCCAAAATGCCTGAGTCACGTGGTTCCTGGGTGGGCCTTGCCACACTGGGACATGTGGCCCAAGCTTGGGGTCCTTGCAGCTCCCGTGAGGCTCTAGGAACATGGCTGGA
Organism: Carlito syrichta; assembly: GCF_000164805.1. NCBI lineage: Eukaryota > Metazoa > Chordata > Mammalia > Primates > Tarsiidae > Carlito > Carlito syrichta. Next base: position 234,835 of record NW_007255996.1, on the reverse strand, counting down.
AATGAAAATGGGGGTACGGACCCCACCATGGGGCTAGCATGATCCTGGAGAAGACTGTGTGAGAGCAATTAGGAAACCAGATATAAGCCCCGAGGGGTCCCCAGGAGCCACCTGGCCTCACCTGAGGGTGGGAGACTGTGTGAGGGGGGAGGCCATGCAAGGTGAGGAGGACGTGGGAGAGGGGAGGCCATGCGAGGAGGGTGGCCAGGTCCTTCCTGGCCCTTAGTCTCACATCTGGTCTTTGAGGTTCTGAACATGCCTCATGGAAGGTGTGGGATATTTTGTTCCCTCTCTTCACTGATATGCGGTGCTGAGCGCCTACTGTCTACTAAGCACCAGGCGCTGTGCTAAGTGCTCTCCTCACACTGACTCCAACCCATCCTTTTCTAAACCTTCCACGGGATTTGCCCTATTGTAAACATTTAAAACAAAAACCAAACAGACAAAAAACAGGCTCAAAGTGTTTAAGAGACGTGCCCAGAGTTGAACAGAAAACGGAAACTAAGCCCACGCAGGCACGGCCACGTGGTGAGCTGCAGGTTCTATCCTATTGGTTGCTGCCGGTGGCCGGCCTGATGCACCCGATGTTCAGAATGGCATTACGAGCACAGAGTTGGAGCTGAACTCGAAGGGAATTCAGCATTGGCCGGACAGCCCCTGAGGTCTGGCTGTGACATCATGGTCCTGGCTCACACGCTTGAGTCTGGTCTGGGCGCCGTGAGAGTCGAGTAGGTGAAATTCCATAAATATTCGAGCGCATCTATAACGTGTTCCAGTGACCCAAGGAGTAATCCATCACGCGGCTGTTGTGGGTGACCTTCCGCCCGCCTTCCTAATCCCTCCCTGGCAGCGCCTCCAGACTGCATTGCACAGCTCTGATGTCACCGCGGAGCCTCAGGGGCTCGGCCCCTGCCGGTCAAGCTGACTCTTTATGATAAAGACCGTGTTGTCCAAACAGGCCTCCTGCAATTCTGCCAGCCTCTGGAACAGAGGCCCGTGATGGCGTGTGCGGAGTGGGTGCATCCCCCAGCGTCCTCATCCAAGCCTTCTCCCTCCCTTTCCTCAAGTTTCCGCAGAAGTAGAGCAAATGCCACAGATGCACGCTCTTTTGCTCAGCTGCAGCAGGGATGAGAAGTCGGATGCTGAGTGTCACTGAACATGTGGGTTATTTCCGACTTTGGGCTGTGAGGAATAATCTGCTAAGGATGTTAACACACAGGTCTTCGTGGGACGCGTGTTTGCGCTTCTGTTAGGTGAGGACCCAGGAGTGAAATCGCTGGGTCACGTGGCAAGTGTGTGCTCAGCCCTCAGCAAACTCTTCCCAGGGAACTGTTCCACGCTGCTGGGCATGCAGGGGTCGCATGCCATAGTTTTGCTTTTCGTTTTTCTGGTGACTAATGGTGTGGAGTACCCTTTCACGTATCTTTGTGTACGCTCTGATGAAGTGTCCATTGTCATCTTCTACCCATTTACACGGAAGTGTTTGTGTTGAGTTTTAAAAGCTTTTGATTGTAGTCTAGACGCAAGTTTTAGAAATCAGAGGTCTGTTTTATATGTCCTCCTAGTCTGTGGCTTTTCCATTTCCTTAATCATGTGTTTTGAAAAGCTGAAGTTTTTGATGTTCAATTTATCAATTTTTTTTCATGGTTCTTGGCTTTTGTATCCTTGCCAAGGAAGATTTGTCTATCCTGAGGTCATGAATAGTTTTTCCTGTGTTTTCTTCCAGAAGTTTTCTAAATGAGACTTTTCTGTTTAGATCTATGACCCACTTCAGGATAATTTTTGTGTGTGGTGTGAGCTAAAGCTTAAGCTACATATTTTTTCCATATGGGCATGCAACTGTGTCAGCACTGTTGCTTGGAAAGGCTATTATTTCCCGACAGAATTGCTTTGGCACTTTTTTGAAAATTGACCATTTGTGGGCGGATCTATTTCTGGACACTCTTGTGTTGAGCTTTTAGCCTAAGACACTGTCTTGATTACTGCAGCTCTATAGTATGTCTTAAGGCAGCATGTCTTCTAAGTTTGTTCTTCCTTTCAAAATTGCCCTAGCTACTATAGACTGTTTGTATTTCCACATAAATTTTAGAATCAGCATGTGAATTTCCACAAAAACAGCCCGCTTGGCTTTGACTGGGATTGGGTTGGCTCTAGGGAGCAACTTGGAATGAGTTGCCATCTTAACTGTATCAACTGTTCCTATCCATGAACATAGTTTGTCTCTCCTTTTATTTAGGTCTCCTCTAATTTCTCTCAGTAATGTTTTACAGTTTTCATCATCAGGTCTAGCCCATATTTTGTGAAATTTATCCCAAAGCATTTTATGATTCAATTGTAAAGGGTATTTTTTTTTTTATTTCAATTTCTGGTCAAGTGTGGTGGCTCATGCCTGTCATTCCAGCACTTTGGGAGGCCAAGGCAGGAGGATCACTTGAGCTTAGGAGTTTGATACCTGCCTGGGCAACATAGTGAGACCTCATCTCTACAAAGCATCAAAAAATTAGCTGGGCATGGTGGCACGTGCCTGTAGTCCCAGTTACTAGAGAGGTTGAGGCAAAAAGATCACCTGAGAGTAGGAGGTCAAGGTTGCGGTGAGCTGTAATCATACCATGATACTCCAGCCTGGGGAACAGAGTGAGACCCTGGCTCAAAAATTTTAAAAATTCAGTGTCTAGTTGTTTCCATTTATGTAGTGAAACACAGTTAAGTTTTGCATACTGGCCTTTATCCTGAGACCCTGTTTAGTTCTGGTTCTAGTAACTTAAAAAAAATCCTTTGGGCTTATCCAAGTAGCTGTTTGCATGTTCTGAAATACAACTGTATTGCCTCTCCCATTCCCACCTGCATGCTTTGACTTTCTGTTTCTGTCCTTGCTGTTCTGGCCAGAACCTGCAACACAATGTTACCTAGAAGCATTGAGGACAGAAGTCTCAGTCTCATATCTGGCCTTGGGGGAGAGTTTGTACTTCCCCAATAAGCATGATGTCAGCTCTGGATTTCACACAGATGCTTTTTATTGCGGGGGGGTCCCCAACCCCCAGGCCATGGACCACTACCGGTCCGTGGCCTGTTAGGAACTGGCAGCACAGCAAGAGATGAGCAGCAGGTGAGTGAGAGAAGCTTCATCTGTATTTACAACTGCTCCTCATCGTTTGCATGACCGCTTGAACTCCATGTTCTGTCAGATCAGCGGTGGCATTAGATTCTTATGGGAACACGAACCCCACTGTGAACTGCACACATGAGGGATCTAGGTTGTGGCTCCTTATGAGAATCTAATGCCTGATGGTCTGAGAGGGAGTTGAGGTGTGATGCTAGTGCTGGGGAGCAGCTGCAAATACAGATTCACATGAGCAGGGAGATTGGACTGCACAAAGGCCATCACAAATCAATCACTTGCAGACTCATATCAAAATAATAAGTCCATGATAATAATTATTTCATTATATATTACAATGGAATAATAATAGAAATAAAGTGCACAATAAGTGTTATGCACTTGAATCATCCTGGAACCATCCCCTCAACCTTGCCTGTCTATCAGGAAACTGATCCCTGATGCCAAAGAGGTTGTGGACAGCTGCTTTATTGGATTGAGGAAGTCCTCATCTGTCCCTGTTTTGCTCAGAATTTTTTTTATATCATGACTGGGTGCTGAGTTTTTTGAAGAGCCTTTACTGCATCTTTTGGGACGATTCTGTTGTTTTTCTTCTTTACTCTGTTTGTGTGCTGAAGTCTGTTGATTGGTTTTCAAGTATTAAGCCGACCTTGCATCCCTGGGCTTACTCTCACTTGGTGCTCATGTGCTGTCATTTTCATGTTTTGTAGAGCTGGTTTGCTCAAGCCTTGCCCAGGAATTCTGCATCATGCTTCCATGGGTCTTGCCTTGCTGTACTCTTGATGTGTCTGTGTTTTCAGTGCAGTGGGCCTCACATCCCCCTTTGTTTTCTGAATTAATTTGTTTCAGTTTGGCGTTATTTTTTCCCCTTAAATATCTACTAGAATTCAGCAACAAATCCAGCTGGTCCCTGGGATCTAGCTAGAATTTAATATTGTCACCTTGTTTTCTTTCTTTTCTTTTCTTTTCTTTTCTTTTTTTTTTTTTTTGAGACAAGGTTTGGCTCTGTCACCCAGGCTGGAATGCTGTGGACAATCATAGCTTACCACAGTCTCTAACTCCTGGGTTCAAGTGATCCTCTCGCCTTAGCCTCCAGAATAGCTGGGGTTACAGGCATGCACCACCACACCCAGATAATTTTTAATTTTTTGGTAGAGATGCAGTCTCACTATGTTGCCCAAGCTGGTCTCAAACTCCTGGGCTTGAGTGATTCTCCTGCCTTGGCCTCCCAAAACTCTGGGAACACAATTGTGAGCCACCATGCCCAGCCTGTCACCTTGTTGCAGTATTCTAATTTTTATGGTTACTTTCTATTTAGCCAATTGATATGGATTTCTTCCTTTGCAGTGGCAATGTCAAGTTTGACTTCTCAATACTTGTACTTAAGCTCACAGATAAATCAGTCTAAAGAAAGTCAAGGAGTCAGCAGTAGCACAGGGATGTTCAGACAAAAGGAACCTGCTCCTTGGGAGTGGAGAGGCTGAAACAAGAGGAACACCCCCACTCTGGAGGCAGGGAGGCCTAGGGTACCAGCCTCCCCAAGCCTCAGAAGTCACCATACCAACCAGGAGGGCAGAGCCAGTCCAGGCTGTGGATGGTACCCAAATCTTCCCAAATCCTTTAGATGTGGGTTCTGTCTTTGGGATGAAGATGAGATTTGCTGACAGTCAGAGCCCTGTTTAGGAGAAGAGCTTTGCTCCTTGAGGCTACATCTACCCCGAATCCCCAGAGTGTCTCTCCAACTCTTCACCTGGGGATAAAGGAGATTTTACAGGGGCCAGCCCACCACCAAAGATCAAAGCCTTGATCCTACAACCACCTCCTTGGGACACACAGGCATGGCTGAGTGAGACGTGCATTCTTGGTGGGGGGCTGGTCTCCCTTTCAGGGCTGGATCCACAGCCCCTGACACACACCCCTGTCTGCCAAAATAAGATGGGAATAAAATCCTACCTGGGCCCTGGAGAAGGTGGAGGACAGCACTGTCGGGGGTCTCAGGCATTGAGGAGGGTGCAGTGGACCTTGCATCCCCCTTTATTTTCTGAATGAATTTGTTCCAGTTTGGTGTTGCTTAGGGTAGGTGGTCTCACTGGGGGACTGGAGGCCGAAGCCTGAACCCTGAAGAACACATGCATAGATATGGGCCTCTCCAGAGAGCCATCAGGAGGCGCAAGGTGAATCTGAGTGATTTGGGGGCACAGGCTGGCAGAGCTCTCTATAAGAACAGCATCTCTTGAAGCTAAACATTTAATTCCATGATGTAGCTATATTTTTAAAACCATGAAAGTGATGCTTGCAATAGCTGGCCACCGATGTATTCTTATTACTTTTACCGTCCTCAGAGTTCAACCCTCTAATAGAATCGAAGCTTCCGAAGCAGAGTCCCAGTGGGTCAGAACACATGCCACTTCATGAATCACTCTAGAAAAGTTCCTCAGCCTGTGAGGACCTGAGCTTCAAAGAAAGGTATGGTGTGGGTGTGAAAACCCACAAACAGAACGAGAAACACGAGACAGGTGCAGGAATTTCACCAAACATACAGGCTCCCTCTCCACCCCCTCCTAGCCTCCCTCTCCTTCCACCCCTGGTCTCCCTCCACTCCCCCTCCTGGTCTCCTCCCTCCCCCACCTCTTCTCCCTCTCCTGGTCTCCCTCCTACTCTGAACCTCTTGCCATCTTGAGCAGGACATGAAAGCCCCTCGAGACTATGCTTTCCCAAAGCCACCAGGACAAGAGTTACATCCCTGCCTGAGCTTATCCCCAGCCTCTTCCTGCTCTGTTGGTGATCTTCAGTGTGGCTATCCTGGGGGCAGAGGGTCTTGCTCCCTTGGACTGTGCATGTCTGACAGACTGGGTGGCCCTTGACCTTGGCCAAGTGCAGAGGTCAATGCTCTCCTACCCCCCAGCCCTGCCCCTTCTAAATAAGCACATGCTTGGCTCAAGGAGCGACAGTGAGCAGGGTGAGTCTCCCAGCTCACTGGATACCTGGTGCCACAACCTGAGTACGCGAAACACCCTGTCTGCTTTGACTTGTGGTGCTGTGCTTACGGGTGTAGCACCGAGTGGTGAGGAATCAGGAAGGACTTGGCATGACAGGGACGACATGTGCAGCCCCCAGAACCCCCAGGGTGCCCGATGCATTTGTTCAGACCCGAGGCCTGCCTGTCAGTGGGTGAACTCCAGGTCCCAGAGGGCAGGTCGCCCAGCTCTGACATGTCCTCTGAGCACATTCTTGCAGGACGAGCCTGGACCCTCATCTTAAGGTGAGGTTGGTACTGGGCAGCCCCAGCCACCATGAGCCTCGTTGTGAGCCTGGGGCTGATTCTCGTGGTGAGTCTCGGGTGAACCCTGGGCATCCTGGTGTGTGCAACTTACAGCCTGTGGGCCATGTGCACCCAGGATGGTTAGTCCTATGGCATACCATCTTTTAACGCTGCGTGTTTTTAGCGTTTATTTTCTCCGCGACTCCATGTGTGGTTTCATTTTTGAAGTTCACCATCACGCCTCATTCCTGACATCGCTTTTTGGCAGCACATACATTTGTGAGCAGCTGTTTTCAGTGACGAAGACCACGCAGAGCAAAATTTGGACAAACGTTTCTGACGAGCACCTTGAGAACTCGCTGAGAATCACAACCACTTCCATCAAACCAGACGTGGATAGATTCATTTTAAGAAAACAAGGTCAAACGTCCCACTAGTTCTAGATTGTTCTCATTTTCTAAACTTTATAATAACAATATCAAAATAAAAGAAATCTTATTATGCATATACCCTAACTGCATTATATAATTTATGGGCAGCCCTAGACAACTCCTCCTTACTTGATGCGGCCCGGGGAAGCTGAGAGGTTGGACCTCAGCCTGGGGTCCTACACCCTCTCAGCAGAGTACTTAGACCTGAGCAGGCACTGAGTGCAAGTCTGCTCACCTGAAGTCATGGCCTCACCAGCCACTGAAGTAGTCAGAGAACCCTCGCCGGCTTGGATCTTTGGTTTGAGGAAGTTGTCAGTGTTATCAGTCTTAGATTAAGCTCTTCTCACTTGACTCAGAACCCTGTCCTGCCGCAGGGGGCATACCTGTCACTTTGCCTGCCAGTGAAAAACCTTCTCTGTCTGGATTAAGAAGACTCAATGGAATGTATCAGTTGGGGGTTAGCCTGTATAATCCAAATGCTAAACCATAGACAGCAGCCGGGGATTGGGCTGGGATTGGTGGAGGGGGGAGTTAAGGAAGGGTAGGAGGGTGGGTCTGCCCCTGCCCTGCCTTGACAGCAGGGATTGAGGAGCAGAAGGCTGGCCTGGGAGACCTCAGGGGTCTTAGGAGGCTGAAGAAGGTGCTGGGAATCGTCGCACACCACACGGCACGTGATCGCCGGTTCTGCTGAAATGCTACATCCATGTTCCTCTAAATGAGCACTTGGTAAAATCATGCAATTACAAACCCCAGGGCATACAGGGAGCCCAAGACAAGGGGGTGACACTCAAAAGCTCTGTCAGTGACAGATTAGACGAAGCAGAGCCTGATGAAAGTGGCGGCCTCCGAGGGGTAGCTTGGGGATGCAGGATGCCAACGTGAACACAGTGCCTGAGTCTCAGAACGAGTGTGTTCCCGGGGAGCAGCTGTGGGTAGTCACTGCTGGCAGCTGGTGGAGGAGACAGCGAGGACCAGCTGAACAGGCAGGAGTTGTCCCCACGTGGTGGCACGTCCCGGGCAGTCGGGGTGTGAGGTGCAAGTGTCTGTGTGTTCCCGCGTGGCTGTGTGTCGGGGCAGCTGCTGGGTTCGCCCAGAGTGTCTGGAGAAACTGCACACGGCAGACACACATTTGCACAGCATTTGGGTTGTTTCCTGGCAGACCAACTGCCGTGGGACCAGCTGGCGTCTTCTGAACAGACGTGGCAACTGCCGTCTGAGCCTCCCTCCTGAGACAAGTAACCTCGAACCCCAAGTAACTTTCAAAAGTGGCTGCTTTTCTCAGTCAGAGACTGTTGATCAGACAGAAAACAAAACACAAGAAGGCACAGCAGAGCAAAGGCTGGCCTCCATCCAGGACCCGGGACCCCATCTGCCACGGCCGGTGGGCCTGTGGATACCCCTGGTCTCCCTTCTGGGAGGGGTTTCTCCTTCATGCCCTGCCCGGGTCTCAGAATCTGGGGCGAGGGGGCGACTGGATCTTTTCCACAGTTCTGGAAAACACACCCGGTGCCCCTGGGCTCCAGTGTTCCGCTAACTCGGAGCATCGGCTGGGTCCAGGATGAGGGGCCGTGTAGGGGAATCAGTCTGAGTAGGGGGGAACAGCTGGGGCCAGGATGAGGGGCAGTGGGGGAAGATCAGCCTGCAAGTGGGTGGGGGGAAGCAACCAGGGCCAAGATAAGGGGTTGTGTGTGGGAGATTATCCTGAGTGGGGGGCAATAGTTGGGGCCAGGATGAGGGGCTGCAGAGGGGGAATCAGCCTACATGTGGGGGGAATAGGCAGGGACAGGATGAAGGGTTGTGTGTGTGGGAAATCAACCTGAGAAGGGGGTGAACAGCCAGGATCAGGATGAGGGGTCATGGGGGGGATCTTCCTGAGTAGAGGGGCAACAACCGGGGCCAGGAGGAGGAGCTGTGGGGGATCAGCCTGCACGTGGCGGGGGCAGGGGGAGCCCG
>NW_007255996.1:225372-225910 GCF_000164805.1 Carlito syrichta | reverse complement strand
GGTTGTGTGGGGGGGATTAGCCTAACTGGGGGGAATAGCCAAGGCCAGGATGAGGGACTGTGAGAGGCAGGGGGAGCAGCCAGGGCCAGGATGAGAGGCCATGAGGGGGAATTGACCTGAGTAGGGGGGAACAACCGGGAGCATGGAGGGATCAGCCTGCATGGGGGAGCAGCTGGGGCCAGGATGAGGGCCGTAGGGGGTGGAAATCAGCCTGCAGGGGGGGAGGGAAAAGCTGGGGCCAGGATGAGGGGTTGTGTGTGAGGGGATCAGTCTGAGTAGGGGGTGAACAGGGCCAGGATGAGGGACCATGTGGGCAAATCAGCTTGAGTGGGGGGAACATCTGGCACCAGGAGGAGGGGCTGTGGGGGGATCAGCATGCATGGAGTGTCGGGGGAGCAGCCAGGTCCAGGATGGAGGGTTGTGTGTGTGGGGGGGCATCAGCTTGAGTTGGGGGTGAACAGCCAGGGCCAGGATGAGGGGCTGTGGAGGGGAATCAGCCTGCATTGGGGCGGAGCAGCTGGGGCCAGGATGAGGGGTT
>NW_007255996.1:224880-225352 GCF_000164805.1 Carlito syrichta | reverse complement strand
ATTAGCCTGAGAGGGGGGAGAAAAGCTGGGGCCAGGATGAGGGGCTATAGGGGAGAATCAGCCTGAGTTGGGGGGAAGGAAATGTCAGGGCCAGGATGAGGGACTGTGGGGGGATTAGCCTGCATAGGGGGGCAGCCAGGGCCATGATGAGGGTCTGTAGGGGGATCCAGCCTGCATGGAGGGAGGACAGCTGGGGCCAGGATGAGGGGCAGTGGGGGGACCAGCCTGCATGGGGCGGGGAGCAGCCAGGAACAGGTGGAGCGGTTGTGTGGAGGAGATTAGCCTGAGTGGGGGGAACAGTCATGGCCAAGACGAGGGGCTGTGGGGGGAATCAGCCTCCCTGGCGGGAGGCAACCGGGGCCAGGAAGAGGGGTCATGTGGGGGAATCAGTCTGAGTAGGGGAGGAACAGCCAGGGCCAGGACAGGGGCTGTGTGGGGGAATCAGCCTGACCAGGAGGGATCAGCTGGGGCC